>NW_021319966.1:478148-545247 GCF_001605985.2 Dendrobium catenatum | reverse complement strand
AGAGCGCCAGCAGCGCGGGCAGCAGCGCGCGAGGGTGGACGCGGACGCGGTCGGGCTGGCTCGGACTCGGACTGCGTGTTTCGGGTCGAACGGGTTGGACCCGACCCGATTTCAAAACGCGTCGGGTTCGGGTTCCATAAATCGACCCGTTTGAAAAACGGGTCGGATTCGGGTTGACCCGACGGGCTGGCTCGGACTCGGACTGCATGTTTTGAAAGAGCATCTGCCTTCATTTTATCAATTCCCTGTGGATTCCTACCCATTCAATTGTGCTCATCCTTTTATTATATATTGACGGTTTGTGCTTCAGAGTGCTTCTTTGGAGATCATTAAAGAACATACATTTTGTTGATTACGAATAAGTTTTGTTAGCATCTGTCATCAACTAATTCTCTTTGTTATTTGTTCTACGAATTCAGTAAAGAGGATATCCATCTGGCATTAAAACAGACTCATTTATCTAAGCCTAACTCATACAACTTGGCTTTGTTGTTTTTCTATTTGTGTGCTTCTCTTGATTTTGCACCACTTGGGATGTCAAATAATAGATCTATAACTTAGAAAAACTTATCAGCACTAATGAAGATAATACGATCAAAATCAAAGATAGACTTGAAAAGATAAATAAATATTAAAATTTTAGATCCAAATGAAACAATACACTAATTTGATTAACAACTATTTTCACTTGAATCATCAATACTGAGAGAAAGTTAATGAAGAAAAATATTTTCAGTTGAGAATAATAAAGTAATTCAAAATTGTGCTAAAAAAAAAAATCAATCTTCATATGCAATTTCAAGAATTAAATAATTATTTTACATAGATAAATATTGAGTTTCTTCTATTGATTGCCTATTTGAATTCAAATAATTCATTTTATTCGTTCAATAAAAAAAGATTAATTCGACAAGCACAACTTTATATATATGATTCTAGCTCTGTTGATCTAACGATTTTTGATAATCAGCTGAAAACTTATATCATATACATATGCAATCTAATGCATAATTTTTATTATTAAAAGATATTAGAAGTTTTGCTGAGAAAATGATATAGTGTAGGAAGGATATTTTATATATCATTATTTTCAGGCCGTTAAAATTGACATTAGTGTTAGTTGTTATAACAACAGAAGTTGAATGAGTATTTTATGCAATAACTATCATAAAAAAATCAATCACAAAATAAAATTGGAGATAAGTGGATGAATGCTGTTTAAGTTGTTTATATTATTGAGAAAGAAATATTTGATTGTATTGATAATGAAGTTATTATTCAACTTTTGCAGAATATGAAGAGCATATGCTATAAATTATAAGTGTTTTTCAATTCATGTTTACTAGTTTCTCTTTTAAACAAATAAATTTAACAAAAAATTAAAATTAAAACTGTCAATGCTGATCCCAAATATGGATGAAAAAAGTTGGAGGAGGTTTTTAAAAAATTAAGTTATGCCCCCGCTGTAAGAAATTTCTAGCTCTTCTACTTTCTGATTTGATTCGAGTTCAAATGAGCTCATATCGAGCACTTGAAGCATCAGTAATTGAAAACTTAAAGTCATTAATTAGGTGAACAAATGATCTACAAATCTATTTTATTTATCGTCAAATTGAGTGTCTCAATGAGACAAAACCAATAAGTCTAAGATTCTATAATTCTTATATCATAAAGTTGTATACATAGCATACATAGCAAAGAATTAGTTAGTGATTGAGTTAATTAATATAGCTCGTTTGATGTAGTGTTTTAAAGCTAGCTTTATTCACAGGGGATGCTACTCTTCAAAAAGGTTATAATAAGTATGAGAGGATGATTATTCCAAATTGCAGGATTGCTAATAATGACGATTATGCTCCCATTTAAATCCACCCTTGATTTCTGATGCTGCTTGTTGGAATAAAAGTTGTATCAGTATAAGCTAATATAAATTATATTAGATGATGTTGGAAATTAATATATTGCTCTTAAATTAGTACAATACAAACTCTTCATAAAACAACAACAACAATAATATTAAGCTTTTGTCTCACTTTGTGGGATCGGCTACATGAATCTTTTTATCCATTGTATTATGTTAATTAAGAGTCAAATTCTCATTTAAATATGATCGATAAAGAAATGTCATTTCTAATATTTTCTAACCAAGTCTTTTTAGGTATAACTCTACCTTTCTTAACATAAGTCAAATTAATATATCTACTCTTCTAACCTGGTCATCTAAGGCGACTCTCTCTAAGCTTATTTGCCATTGGAGTTGCTCCAACATTTTCACGTATATGCTCGTTTCGTATCCTATCTCTAAGAGCAAAGTCACTCATCCACCTGAAAATCCTCATCTCTATAACATTTAACTTAATGTTATGCTTCTACTTTAACAGTCAACATTATACGCCATAAAGCAAATGCAAGATCTTCATATACAATACTAAATAAATTTAGCGATTCTACATGCATCATATCATAATACAATTTGTATATGAGTATATGCTCATATGCAGGCACGATTTTTCCCATGCTCATAAACTCCAAGATCTCATGTCAACGTTTTTAGAATAATATTTGAAAAGTGTATATGAACCAATTGAAATATAGACTATGCAACTCAATTTGATATGTTGGATAGGAGTTTTGGCTACTAATCCCGAGGCATTGAGTTTAAGTTTTGTATATATGATTTTTGTGTTAGTTTACTTTAATTGACCTAAATATTAAAAAAAAAAGACTTAAAGCTGCAATTTGTCACATCTAAAGCAGTATTTTATAGAAAGGGTGTTTTTTTTATAAAAAAATGAAATATATGTAAAATGAGAATCAATCGCTTAGATTAAGATGCTCATTATCCTATTAATAATAAATAAAATTTTTATTCTCTATGCATAAAAAACTCCATATAAATTCATTAATTATCTTAAAAATGAAATAACAATTAATTCTCAAATAAATAATAATTTACATAAATTTAAAAATAAATAATTAATATTTATGTATTAACCAACATCAACTTCTGTCGTATATTTATAGGGATATATCTATTCATCCGATCTTTCAAGAAAGTTGCAGTGAGATACAGTAGTGATCGATGACAGCTCCAAACACATACACACTAAAGCTGCTACTATCTCAACCACTGGATCATAATCGTCTGGCCTCATCTCAGCCATTTATTTACCTTGTATCTATTTCTGCTTGTGTATACATGGGTCTAGGCTCCCTCAGAGCTAAACAGCTTTTCAATAGAATTATCTTTCTGTCTAATCTATTCTCTCCTACGCTTTTCGGGAATATAGACTTAGGCTTCCTTTGGGACGTCTTTTTTATTGCTTTCTAAAACGGAGTTTTAGTTCAAAAATAAAAAAATTTGTACTAAAACTCCGTTTTAGAAAGCAATAAAAAAGCCGTCCCAAACGAAGCCTTAGATGGCAAGCTATTTGAGACTCGGCTTGTGATAAAAGTTCATTTTTTATCATTTAATTAAGTAATCACATAAGCTTGAATGTTTTCTTAAATATTCTATGCTTTAATTTACAAGATTGAGCGAATATGTGTTCGCCTAGTTTATGTTCATGAACAACATTGTCCGAAGTTTGTAAACATGCTCAATATGAAGATCGATAAGAAGCTAGTTAGGAGCTTGATTCTTGATTGATAAGAAAGCTTAATAAATCTAATATAATGATTTTATGTTTATTATAACTTTAAAATATAATAATAAGTGTTCTAGAACAAGCTTTATTATAAGAAGAATTATAGCTCATTTGTTTGTGAACGAACTCGTTCGGTGGTTCAAAAATACTCGTTATATGTGTTTATGTAGTAGCTTGTTTTATAGTTTTTGCTAGATAAGTTTATGAATAGGCTTGTTTGGTTGCTCAAAAGTATTCACTATATATGTTTGTGAAAATGCTCATTTGATAGTTCAAAACAATTGTTGAAAATGTTCATTGACATGTTTGTTAGTAGGCTTGTTAATGCATTTTCATTAAGCTAATGAATATTTAAAAGAAAAGCTTATTTATAGCTCGATAAGACTTATTTGTTTAAAGTTCATAATCACGAAGCGAATCGAACATAAACCAACACAAACCAAATACGAACATCCATCAACTTAAATGAACCAATTGAACATGAATAGGAAAGCTCGAGTCGTGCTCGAACGAACATGAACAAGCTGATAATAAACAAACACAAATATGAACAAGTACATGCTCAGTTTGACTCAGCTCGGCTTGGTTCGTTTACAGCCTTATATATCATTCTCAATTTATAATTTTATATGCCGATAAATAATGACCCTACACATCATGTGGTGCTGAAGAGAAAATTAGGTGGGAGATAAGGGTGATGTGACATATTGTGGTTGGTATCCGGATGAGATAAGGGTGATGTGGCATATTCTGATTGGTATCTGAATGACATTCGGCATCCGCATGGAATAATTAATCTGTTAGGTGGCGTGAGAGCATCTGGTTGAGGTACGAGCCGATGGGGGAGGTAGAGGCGTCCACTGTCCACGGGTTCCTTTTATTTTAAGGTTTGAAATTACTTATTTTATGCCAAAGCATTCACTATATTGATTGGAAGACTTCTGGAAGAAAGAGAAATAATAACAACGTCACATTATAAATATTAAAAAATAGCAATAATTTCAAGTATTAAATAATTAAAATAATACATATTATGCAATCTGTTTTTCGTCTAATTCATTTTCATTTTTCTTTGTATCATCATAAAATGATTGCTCTTTAATTTTCTTTAGTACTATTAACCTCTATCTCATTATTATTTATGGATGCAATATTGCTACCATTTTCATAAATCTTTTTATGTTCGCCTTCAGTATCCATTAAAGTTGTGCTTAGCTTTAGGCTTAGCCAATTAAAGTTGTGCTTAGCTTTAGGCTTAGCCAATTTTCTATTAGGTTAATTATTTAAGTTTTATTTGAAATAACTTTTTTATTGCTTCTTAGAACAGTTTTTTAATACAAAATTAAAAAAAAAATAGAAAGAAAACTGCCTCAAATGAAACTTTAATTTTAAATACTTTCATCAGTAATATCATTTTCAAATACAAACTTGCTTCTAAAATATCTTTCGATTTGTCTTTGATAGTCATTATAGAATTATAGTATTAAAAATATTATCAAATATATGTTTCTCCAAATATATTTACAGCAATTGAATGAATATTTTTTCTTCCGTTCTTTAAAGCAAAGGCTTTTGATAACTCCATGAAATACTGACATGTTAATTAGCCCATTGTATTTCATCCAGAGATTGAACCATAAGCAAGGAAGTATCTAAGATTTTTTTTTTTGGGGCAGCTTTTTTTTATTGCTTTTAAAAATAGTATTTTTTAATATTAATTGACCAATATGACAAGCTACATGCAATGAGTTCATCTGCATAAATAAAAAACTAAATATTTTATGACTCGGCGACAAATTTAGAACAAATTCAATCAAAATTCATGCAAGCTTCACAATCATAGGGGTGATAATTCACACGTGATTCTTAATTTCTTATTGGTGATGTTTATAGCATCTCGTATGTTTGGCAGGACCAAGTGAAGCTATTGTTTTTTAAGACTTGGTATTAAAGGTAAAGATTGCATTTTTTTTTTTAGAAATCACTTTAATTTTTCTTTTGCTAGGAATTTATATCTATAGAAATAGAGGAGTCAAAATAGGTTTTCGGGGAGGACAGGTTTGGATCAAACCCAAAAATGATATGCCATCAATTGTCTCGACCTGAATCGATTATGAAAATGGGTCATAGAACTAGATTTGAAACTGACCCAATTCAAATCAGGGTCGACCCGACATGACTGTTGAGCCTGGCAAGAGTGACCAAGTGTGGGGCCAACAAAACAATGTGCACGTTCGGCAGTTAGTGGTAGCAGGAGAGTGTGAGCAGCGTGCGAGCGATCACGAGCAAGTGAGTGCGTGCAGGTGACCGCGAGCGTGATGAGCGGCAAAGTTGGCAAGCGCAAGGGTGCGACGGAGGACATGTGTGGAATAGCGGGTTGATGTTGGGTTTTCAGGTTGACTCGAATCTAACCTAAATTTTCAATCGGATCAAGATTTGAAACTGAAACCGGATCGGGTAAATATTTGAATCTTGAATCGGATCCGATTTTTAATCAGATTGATCCGAATCCGAAATTTTCGAGTTAGGTTTGATCGGTTTTTCATATCATGTCAAATATTGACACCAACATAGATATAAACCACAAAATTTATAGGTTCTTAATTCTTCATCATCTTTATGATAAATCTTGCATCCATTAAGGCAATAATTACTTTTTTTTACTTGATCTAAGCCTAATTTAAAAACTAATTTTTTTTTGCTTGATAAAAATCATTAGGAACTAAATTCTAATTAAGCACAATTTGTTTTTATTAATCCACTAAATTGATTGTAGAACTATTAAGGGACATTATATTTTAACAGTATTCTTAACACATATTTACCGTAATATATTTCGATCATAACGGTTGTCATGCAATATCTGACCTATATATGGAGCAAATAAATATTTCAACTCCGTGACTAAATTCATTAGTCAATCCAGGAATGTGCCTATTGTACATCCAATTGCGACATATTTCGATGTCAATAATACTCTTATGACTGATATATCATAAATTAACTATAAATAAGTAATTATATGCTCAAACATGTATTACTACTATTAAAGTTGCATAAATTATAATTAAATTATTGAATTTAAAATATTTAGAAACATAAATGTATAAAAAATATACTAAAAAAATTTATGTAACTTACATTATATAACACATACATGAACAAAAAAAATATTTTTTATATGTAAATGATCTCTCCTCTGTATGTTCCATTGTATAATAAAAAAGAATAAAAGAAAATGAAACCTACGTATCTCATAAAAGAGTTTACAAGTTCTATTTAATTATAAACTCCCCTGCTTTGCTAGGGTTTTCCCTAGCGCCTTTTCGGTGGCTCTGACCGTCTCGTCTTCGTCTCAATCGCAGGGAGTTAGCCTCCTGTCTTTTGATTCTTTTGCTACTATCTTGGTTCGTCCACCTCTGGCCATTCTTGGCCAGAACGGCTGTGAACCGGTTGGTTGATCTGGGTTTTTTTTTGATGGAAGAACCAAATCTTCTACTTTTTGTGGTTTGCCATCTCTTTGGATATCAGAGGAGGAGATCCTAGAGCTTGTAGCTCCTTCTATATACTCTTTGGTTGAAAAGTTTTCACTTGCCGTCCTACCCTTGATGTTATTCGCAGGTTTTTCTTTAATCTCAAACACATTGGCACATTTTTGTTGACGCTTTTGAATCCTTTGCATGTTCTCATTAAGTTGGTTAATGACTAAACTATAGCAAAGTTTTCTTTCATAGATCCTACTTTGTTAACAATTGTTATAGAAAATTAACAAAATGGTCCCCTTTATTTGATATTGGTGTGGAATCTCCTGTTATCCACACTACCCTGGTGAATGTGACTTATGTGGGTACCCGTCCTTCTGTGGTTAGAGTTTTGGCTGAGATCGGCCTCACGAAAAAGTACCCTGATAGAGTTTGGCTTGGTCTAGAAGATTTTGGGTATATTAAACATGTTGAGCTGAAAGATTTTCCTCCATTTTTTGTTCAATGTAAATCGATTAGTCATTTGAAAGGTGAATGTCGGCCTCCTCCATCCTCTCTTCTGGTTACTACTTGTGCTAATGTTAATATCCCTATTAGTTTTGGTGGGAATGTGAATAGAATTATGAAATTTTCTAAAAATCTATCCCTACTTTGTATCCCCTCTCGATGGTGGCTGATCTAGTGGTTAATGGGGAAAATACTTTGAAAATTGTTATGGATGGGGCTATTAGTACTGTTGTGCTTGACAATGTGGATCAGGGTGAGGTAGGGGATAATTTTGTGTCTACTGTGGATGTTGTTGCTTCGTTGGTTTCTTTTTTGCTGGTTAATGACTTGGTGGCCAATAAGGAGGCTTGTATTGATAATGCTAATGATGTGGAAAACGTGAACATTGAGTTGGCGAATTCTTTAGATTCTTCTTTAGAAGCTACCACCCCTCCTCTTGTGGATGAAATTGTTAACGATCTCTCTTGTCATCCCAGCAATCAGTTAGCTAACACGCCCCAATTGGACAATTTGTCTTCTTGTCTACAACATGAAACTATGGTTGACCCTATTAATGTGAATTTGGTTGATCATGATGGATTTGTGGTTTCTAACAAGACTACTTTATTTGCCTTACCTTCTCCTCCTATTTCTAATGTTGATGATTCTGCTTTATGTAGTGGGGATTTTTTGGTTGACATTCTTGTTGGCCATGCAATGAGGAAACTCATATTTTGTATAATTCCCTGATTAATGATTGCAATTTAAATGTGATTCAAGTGAATACTGAGGGTTTCGCTGGAAAGATTAATAGGAAAAAAGATGAAGAGTTGTTGTTGTGGGTCTTAATTTTTGTTTTGGACGCTGGTCTCTTCCTTGGGTACTGTTGTTTTCCTTTGTTTTTTAGGTGGCTGATGTTTTTGGTGGTTTTTTGGTTGGGGTCATTAGTGTGCTGTGGTGCTTATGGTTGTTTTCTACCAATGTGTTTGGGATCAATGTTTTCTTTCCTTTGTTTGCTTGTTCTTTCCTTAACGTTTTTTACAGGTGTCATCCTTCTACTGTTTCTGATGGTTGGAGTCATCTCATGCTGACAAGCTGCTCCTGCCTTATGTGGTTCCCCGTTTGGATGACTACTAGAATTTATGAGTGTTTTGCTTATTTCTTGTTCTCTATATTTTGTACTTTGATTATAATTGATTGAATCATTTGGTCATAGGTTTTCCTTTAAGTATTGTATTTTTAGAGAGTTGATGATTTACTAAGGACTTGTAATTCCTATTTTTAATTAACGTGTAAGCCCCTCCATAGGTTTTATCCAAAAAAAAAAAACATTTTATTTAATTATCCTCAAGCTCCCGTACATTTTCCCCTTTCAAGGGGAGGGCTAGCCTCTTTCACTCAGGGAAGTCTCTCTGCATCCTTAATTAAGCCTTGTCCTCCTCTTATCTTGATCGTTTCACCATGCTTAGGCAAATAGTGGTTAATTAATAACAGTTGGATGACCATGGTATCTTGAACGGCAAAACCAACTCTCTTTCTTTTCTTGATGCCCTTTCGGGGGGTTCATCATCGGTTCCTTTTTCGGTCCTCAATACCACCACTTTTCAAGGGTTACCTACTCTATGGATTTCTGAGGAAGAAGTGCTTGCTCTCGCCGCCCCTTTTTCCTTTTCTCTTGTCGATTATTTCCCCAATCGAAAGTCGTCCTCTTTGGATGTGATTAGGATGTTCTTTTTTAATTTGAAATTGGCTGGTGAGTTCTCTATCACCTTGTTGGATCCTCTTCATGTGTTGATAAAATTGTATTGTGATTCGGATTATTGTCGTGTGCTTGTTCATCGTTCTTATTTTGTGAGTAACTGCTTCATGAAATTAACTAAGTGATCTTTTTTGCAGATATTACAAAAGAAATCCCATTGTTTTGGTTTGGATGTCATTCCTAAGCCTCCACCCTTAATTTTTTGCTCATCGTATTCTTCATTGTATGGGATCATTTTTTGTCGTCCCCTACGTATTGATGCTTCCACCGCAATTGACTCTTGTCCGTCGGTTGCTAGGGTGTTGGTGGAGCTTGATATCATAAAAATATATCCTAATAATGTTTGGATATACCTGAAAAATTTTGGCTATACTCAAAGTATTGTAATGGACGAGTTTCCATCATTTTGTGTTCATTATAAATATTTAGATCATTTTAAAAAAGAATGTGTTCGTCTTGATCCTCCTGTAGTTAAGGACTCTTCTTTGCCTAAAGAATATATGAAGAATTATGGTAGTTTGTCAGCTTCTCATTTATTTAACCCTATTGCAAATTTGAGTGCAATGTCTTCTGATGATGCACTTGATAATGTCTAAAGCAATGGTTGTGTTAGCTTTTCCTTGAATGATAATATGGATCCTGGGGTAGTGGGTCATTTGGGAAATGAAATAATGCTTAATCATTTTATTGTTGTTGATGTCGGGCAGTAGTCTGAGGTTTTGATTTGGGTTCTTTAGACCCTATGATTATTCATGCTCTTGTTTCTGTCTCGGATAAGGATCATAGTGTGGGTTTGGCCCTAATTGATTACGTTATGAATCAGCATATATACTTCTCCTTTATTGGATCAAGCTTGTTTTGTTTATCCATATGGTGTGGGGTTTGATTTGAATGTAATCCCTATTCAAACAATGGCTATACCTAGTGTTGTTGAAAAGGATTTTGGCCATGTTAATGTGTCAATGCTGAATGCATCTTCTATTGCTAATGAGGATTCTCCTTTAACTTCTTTGGAAATGAGCCATTTATAGATGTTCTAATTTCTTTTATATTAAATGATGCTTTCAATGCTCAATTGTCATTGAACATGAAGGATACTTCATTGGATCACTCTAACTGGTTGGAGGGGCATGTTTCATCGCCTAACAGGGGTATTGGCAGGGGTACGGTGTCAAAAATAGACACGACATGAAAACATGACTCGAACCCAAATCGAAATTTTCAGGTTCCGATGAACCTAGTTTTAGAACCGGTTGGGTTCGGGTTCTATTTTTGACCTGTTTAAAATTTTGGGTCAGGTTCGGGTATACGCAGAAACCGGATTATGACCCGATTTTCCACGCTATTTACGGTTTAAAAATTATCAATATTTATTTTAGTTAAATAAATAAAATTTTCAATAATATACGAATAAACAATTTAAAAGTTAAATTATTTCTAATATATTTAAATAAAATTATTTATAATATTTAAATAAAACTATTTATTAAATGTTTTAAGAATGAAGTGGATTTTTAAAAGAATCAAAAAATAATAATTAATAACAGTAAAAAACATGAAAAAATATAATATAAAATCACATTTTAATAGAAAACGTGATCACTATTCATGTTTTATATGAAAACGTGATTTCGAATGCAAATCCCCTTTACGTTTTTATCTTTTTTAAATTTAATTTTACTTACGACGCTTCTCCTTGGTCATACATCAAAGGCAAAATTTTTAAAAGGAGCAAAGTTAATAAATGTATTAGGATTAGGAGCATGAAATTAATTAAATTTAAAAAAGAGCAGAAATGTGATCATGCTTTGCGTTTTCTGAAAAAAACGCATTTTCTGAAGAAAACGCGTTTTCCATACAAAACGCAAAGTAAGCCTGCATTTTGTAAGAAAATGCAAAGATGCATTCCGTTTTCTTCATAACAGAAGAGGGATTAAATAATAGTGATTATTATAATTTTTCTTTACTTTATTAAAACTATAATAATAATTTCTTTTTGCTGCTTAGAGAACTAAGAAGCCTCACATGAGGCGTGAGCTTGCTTTGTGTTTTGTATGGAAAACGCAAAGCAGGATCGCATTTTCTGAAGCAGGATCGCATTTTCTTCAGAAAATGCGATCCTGCTTTGCGTTTTCTTCAGAAAATGCGTTTTCTTCAGAAAACGCAATGCATGATCGCATTTCTGCTCCTTTTTAAATTTAATTAATTTCATGCTCCTAATCCTAATACATTTATTAATTTTGCTCCTTTTAAAAATTTCGCCTACATCAAATATGTTCCTTTTAAAAATTATCGCATAGGCCCTCTTGGATCCACGCACAGAAAAAGAGACTATTTAATTATGCTTTTCGTCTCCCACATGTGAAAAACGTTGATCTTGGAAAATACACTGAAATATTTATATAATTAAATAAAATGAGAAGATGTGACACAAGTCATTCCAATAAAAAAAATTATTGTACCGTATTCAAACTTAAACTTAATTTCCAAAAAAAAAAAAAACTTAAGAATTGTTAAACAATAAAAAAACTGATTTTTTAATTAAATTTGATCATTTTTTATTAGATTTAAATTAGAATTTTTGTCTTGATACGTCATAAAAAATGATCTCAATTGAGTGCGAATTATATTTAAATTGAAAACTTTCAAAATTAAAAATGGGAACATCATAACTCCATTTTCGACAAATTTATAGTCAAATTGAACGTCTAAGTGAGATGGGGAACTCAACGACAAAGAAATCAGCTTAATTTGAGCCCAAATGTGTCCAAATATTGTGCCAAAGCTCAGTTGGAAGGTTTAAAGTATAAATTATATGATATTCAAATATAGCATGCTTACTGTCGAATCGACCGACTCAACAAGATGAATCCAAGGAGCTTAAAATCGCTTAATTCCGACATCATTAAGACACTAATATGTTTAATGATTGCTTTATGATCTAGGGAATCAATATGAGTCAACTAATGGAGCACTCCAAATTTATCTTAAATCTTCTCCATATTTATGGAGCATATCACTCTCAAAATCTATAAATAGACATTCTCTTTTCACATGAAGTGGGAGCTTGGACCTTTGCAATCTAGAGCTTTAGCTAAAGATTCCAAAGAGTTCTGAGGCTTCAAGGATCATATAGTTCTACCTAAGCATTGTCGTTGACGAAGTTCCATTCACCACCGCCCAGTTGCCAACAGTCGTCAGACCATCACCCATTTGCTGACCATCACCAGATAACTGCTAGTCTGGCAAATGCCTATGGACCCCCGCCCGACTGCCGACTAATGTCCACTTTGACCACTATTGCCCACCAACTACGTACGGTCCCTATGAGCATCGTCGCTTGTCTACTTCTATTCCTCTGACCTTAGGAGTCCGTCAACTACAATCCCTCTGTCCACAGTCGCCCACTGACTACGATTTCTTGGACCACCGTCGCTCGCCGACTACGATCCCTCCAGCTAGGGGTGTCAATATTTGACCCGACACGAAATCCCGACCCGGACCCGACCCGGAAAATCCGGGTTGGACCCGACCCGTTTGAAAAACGGGTCGGGTTCGGGTTTAGAAAGTCGACCCGTTTGACAAAACGGTTCGGGTTCGGGTTGACCCGTCGGGTTGCCGGGTCAACCCGAAAACCCGTTTATTTAAAAAAAAATTTGAATTCCCCTTATTCCCGCCTAGGCCCGCCCTTGCCTGCTACCCGCTGCCCGCTGCAAGCCCTACCCGCTGCCCGCTGCTTCGGCAATCGCGTCCGCGACTTCGTGAGTCACGCGTACCCGCTGCCCGCTGCTTCGGCAATCGCGACGCGTGCTCGCAGTCGCAGCCTCGCAGGCTCACAGCCAACTGCCGCGGTCGGACGCCGGCGACGCCGACGCGTGCTTGGTCCCGCGGTTCGCCGCTCCGCCTGACGCAGTTCGCTTCCGCGTTCGTGCTCGCGAGCCCACTGCCGTCGTCGCTGCGCCGCCACCAGCCTGCCACGACGTCGCTGTTGCCTCTGCCTCGAGTCGACGGGTCGGGTCGTGTCAACCCGGCAACCCGCGCGGGTCGGGTCCGGGTTTAGAAAGTCGACCCGTTTGCAAAAACGGGTCGGGTTCGGGTTGACCCGTTTAGAGCCGGGTCAACTCGGGTTCGACCCGAACCCGACCCGTCGACCCGAATTGACACCCCTACCTCCAGCAACTGTCGCCCGCCGACTGTGATCCCTTTTGTTGCCCGTTGACTACTATGATCCCTCATATCTTGATAATACAATTTTTTGAAGCTAACGCTTTTGCTCTCTTTTAGTTCTTTGTGATACACTTTGTACTACATACGTCTTCCACTGTATACCACATTACTATTCTTTTCTCGTCTACATTTATTTAGTTCTGGATTTTTACCATCTTTTCTTCTATTTTCATGATATTTAATGTCTTGTAAGTTCTGCATGTGCATAAAAATATTAACCAAACCTTGAGAATATTCTACAGTAAACCTTGAGAATATTCTACAGCATATCTCATCTCTCTAACAAATCTTTTCTCGTGAGCTCAAACAGTAAACAATCTTAATGAGCTCGTTAAGAAGTTTGAGTTCGAACTGGCTCGAGCTTAAGTATAAATTAAGTTGAGCTCAAACAGTAAACAATCTTGAGTACGAGTTTGATATAATTACTAGACTAAGTCAGGTCATGTTTTTAAAATATAATTTAAATATTACTTTCGATATTTAAAAAAATTAAACACGCTATTGTAATTTTCTTCATCAAATGGTTTTGTTTAATTTATAAAAATAAAATTCAGAAGCTACCGGTGCTATCATTTTCTTTGTCAGAAGAGTTAAATAAATTTAATGAGTAAGCCGCTTTGTCATTAAACTAGCTGCACGACTAAAAATTTTCTGACAAGCATTTTTTTCTTTTGAAGAAACTAAATGCAGTCCACTCAACCCTCCATTCACGACGTCCGCATGGAGACAAATTATTGTGTGGACTCGGCATAGGCCAATAAAAATGAGTCATTTTTAAAAATATATGGAGCTTGATACCGAGCGGTACCGAATGGTTCTCGAATCTGGCATCCCCATAGAATAATCTCTCCCGCATCGAGGACCTCGATGACTCCCGCATGAGCTACCACTGCATCACTCTCCCACATGCCTATCCAACGGAGACGAGCATCTACATCCAACCAACTTCGATGAACCGGTCAAGGTCGAGCTTGCATTTATTTTACCGAGTCGAGCCCGAATTTCATACAAAAGCTCCGTTCGAGTTCTATACATAAACTCTAGCTCGAGCTCATTGTTAATTGAAGGGCCTAAGTTGAGTTAGATGTGACTCGAGCTTAATTTTGCCCCTATTCCAAACTATCACATTAAAATTCTTTTTCTTCACTATTTCTCTATTAATTTAGCGGATAAGACAAATTAATTTTAAAATATACTATTTTTACACTATAACTATTCGACGCAAAAATGTGTGCTGTGTGCAAAAACCAAAAAAGCTATGAAACTTTGATCGCTTATAATTAAAAAAAAAAATTCAACATGCAATCCTGAAATTTCTCAACAGATATTAACGACTGAAACGGAGAACACAGAACTTCTTTATTTATTTATTAATCTCAGCCACACTATATATCAGGTTCCAAATACGACGCAATTGGCACTAAGTACGTAGAGACTAACATTTATATAATATCTCACGATAATTATCATATTACATATTACTTTCTTCGGGCCCGGCTCAATAGTACAGACTATAGAGTCAAGAGCAGATTCTGTACATCTTTGGCGGCAGCCTGGGCTCAGCGACAGCCACAAGAGGCACCTTCTTTGGCGTGGTAAGGCCGAATATCTCTTCCGTGCTGAGCTCCTCCGCCTTGATTCCATCGGGCAGTCGCCAGTTAAAGCCATGAAGGATGTTGGCGAGGCTGGATTGAATGACCCTGAGGCCGACTGCGTAGCCTGGGCACATCCTCCTCCCAGACCCGAATGGCAGTAGCTCGAAGTGATGACCCTTAACATCGATATCCCGGCCGAGGAACCTCTCCGGCAGAAACTCGTCGGGCTCTTCCCAAATGGTGGGATCCCGTTGGATGGCGAACGTGTTGACGAGGACGCGTGTGCCGGCGCGGATGTCGTAGCCGTCGATGACGACGTCCTCGCGGGCTAGGCGAGGGATGAGCAATGGCACAACAGGGTGCAACCGCAACGTCTCCTTCACGATAGCTTCTATGTAAGGGAGGTCCTGGGCGTCCTTCTCCTCCACCCACCGCTCCCTGCCGATGACACCGTCAAGCTCCTCTGTTGCCTTCTTCATGATCTCTGGCTTCCTCAGAAGCTCCGACATCGCCCACTCCACCGTCACCGCGGAGGTCTCTGTTCCGCCGGCGATTAGATCCTGAAAAAAAAAAAAAAAAAAAATTCACTATATGCAATTTTTTTTTTTTCCTGAAAAAAAAAAAAAAAAAATTCACTATATGCAATTATGTTCTTTTAAATATGAAATGCATGAAACGTGTTGATTAAAAATTAATTACCTGTATTATACCCTTGAGGCTGTTCCTGTCGAGCTTGACCTCGAGGCTTGGATCCTCCGCGAACTGAAGGAGGACGTCAACCATATCCTTGGGCGAAAAATTATCTCTTTCCTTTACTCGGCGGCTGATGTGCTCATCCAGAACGTGCTCGAAAAAAGGATCGAAGTTGAGGGTTAAGGCCTTCATCCGGCGAATGTAGCCCTGTAAATCAAGAAAATTTAGCCATGGGATGAAATCGCCAATGTTCAGCACGCCGTTAAGGATGAACAGTTCATCCATAAGCCTCTTGAACTCCTCTTCCGACACCGGCGGCGGGGGCTTCAACTGGTCCTCGTCTGTGGGGTCAAGGTACCGGCGGCCTAAGACCATGCGACTGATGACGTTGAAGCTGTGAATGGAGAGGTAGTCCTTAAGGAGGAGGGGTTCACCGGCGGCGTCGAAGAGGCGGCGAAGAAGCCCGCGCAGCTCGGCGGAGCGAATGTGCTCGAAGGAGTCGATGCGGCGAGGACTGAAGAGCTCTGATGCACACATCTTACGCGTCAGACGCCAGTGGGGTCCATAGGTTGACCACGTGATGCCACAACGGTTATAGGCCGTGATCTTGCCGGAGGAGGTATTAGGCCGGCCAGCGAAGGCTAGGTCGTGGGTCTTTAGAAAGAGGCGGGCGATGGAAACAGAGGATCCTACCACTACAGGGAAGGAACCGAATTGAAGTTGCATGAGCGGGCCGTACTTCTTGGAGAGTTTTTGGATGGATCGGTGTGGAAGCGCGCCGATGAGGTTCAGGTTCCCGATGATTGGCCACTGCCGTGGCCCGGGAGGAAGGTTCCGTCGCCGGCGGCCGCTGATGAAAGCTATGACGAAGAGGGCCAAGAAGAGCGTGAGGATTGCAGAGTACGTCAGCCATGGAGACGGCGGAAGCTCCATCACCGGCGTTGGTAATCGCTTGCTTTGCTATGTTTTGGAAATCCGAGGTTTAAAGCTGGGTAAACTACACACAGCTCACCTTGGCTTGTTGGTATGCTTCTAACTAAGAGGTCTTGAGTTCAAGTCTTTGTATATGCGTTGTGTATATGAGTTTGCCTTAAATGGCCTAAATGTCAAAAAAAAAAAAAAAAAAAGAAAGCTGGGTAAACTGACCAAATTGTATCATAGAAGGCTAAATATTTTTTATTATAAAAAAAAAATTTACGACCAAACTCATGCTGCGGCATTTTTACTTTTTAGTACTAAAACAGACAAAGATTTTTTTTTTTTAATCTTATTAGGCGGTCTCTCTGAAAAGTCAAAACCCACAATCATAATTTATATAATAATAATAATAATAATAATAATAATAATAATTTTGTGATGTGTTGGTAAACCCACAAGCTTTAAAGAATGGTTGATAGCAAGATTGTTACTAAGGGAAATTTGAGAGATATGTGCATAGTATATTTTTACTCAAAAAGGAGAAAAAATTATGAAAACATTCCAATTAAATATAAATTAACGTTTTACATTTTTTTTAATTGATTTTTCTAAACATTTGTGATGGTCGATCAATTAAACTTCTGACAACTCCGATTGAGCATAGTTCCAACGACTGAGAGGTAGAGGTCTTCTCACGTGAAGCTCCAGGATTCTTCAAGCTTGAAAGGTATCTTTCTTCTTTAGCCAAGGGTCCAAGCTCTCACTCTCTTGTTGAGAGTGGGGGTCTATTTCTAAATTTTTATGAAAGGCATGCCCTATGAATATAGAAAAAATATGAAGTGATTGTGAAGCATTCCATTAAAAAGCCAATACTGATTATCTCAATCATAAATTATCCATTCAACATTTAGATGCTTAAAAGATATCAGAATCAACAGATCTTGAGCTTGTTGAATTCATCTTGTCAAGTCACTTGATTCAACAATATGCATGTCATATTTGGAGATCATTTGATAACCCAAATAATATTTTGAAGCTTCCAAATATGTTTTAAGCTTTGATTTGGACCCATTTGAGCTCTGATTGGACCAATTGTGATGTAATTGGGTTTGTGTTATTGAGACGTTCAGTCTATCTACAAGTTTGTTAAAATTGATGTTCGAATGGTCCCAATTTAATTTAAAAAATTTCTAATTTGAATATGCCTCAACATTCGTGCCTAATCATGACAATGTTTTGTGACATATAAATAACTACTATAAAAATTAATTAATTAATTAATGCTATATTTAATTTAAAGCATATTTAATTTTTTTTTAAACTCATAATGACTGAATTTTAATCTATTTTATTTTTTAAAAATTCCATGACAACACTTGCACATATGGTTTCTTATTTTGTCAGCTTCTTGTCAGAAATTTGAGGATCACACATAAATTTTCATTGATATAACATTGCTTGCATAGATAAAATTAAAACAATGAGACCAAAATATAAAATCAACTATATTAGAATACAAAAAAGATAAAGCAAACGAAGGTATGCCAAAATTACATTACAAATACAACTTTCCAAGCATTTGAGTAAAAAAGAATAAAGAATTAATGAGCTCGATCAGTATTGAAGTCAAGTGCATCTCGTGTGATGTGCTTGGTGTTTTACTGTCATTTTAGCTCACTACAATAAATTTATTGAAAACCAGCAGTTTATTCGGGAAGCATTATAATTGTCGAAAAATTGTCGGAAATTAGAAATGCCACCGGAAAGAAGTCATTTCCTTCAGAAATCACCACTGGTACTGAACATGCAATTTTTCTGTAGTTGTTGTAAGTTCGAATAAGAGAAATAGTATCTATGATTTTGGAGGCAACAATGTGGGTGTGTTCCATCTCACTAATCTTCAGTGACTTCATCTAATCCTGTTTAGGAGAATTATCACTGCCCCAAAATATTTGCAGCAATTACATACCCAACACCAAAATCTTAGCCATTTATAAAATTACCATCATTTTTACAATGTACACTCAAATATTAAAATTTATAATAAAATAATAATCCATGAGCAAAAATATTATTGTTCACGTGTCTTGACTTCAAACTTAATTATAATCATTAAAAACTAGACTAATAGTTTTATGTATTTTTTATTCTATTTTGATGAGATGAAGGACACGAAAAAATTATTTTACTTCAAAATAATAAATTGTGATAAATCATAAAATCTTATCATTATATTTCAGTAGAATATCATACTCTATATTGAATGCCCCATTCTGCATTTATATATTAAAAAAAATCATTTGCATTTATTTTTATCAAAAGCCATTCAAAGTAAATTGCATCTGTTTTACTCTATCTGAATTAAAAAATCAAAATACTTGCAATAAAAAATACTCTTAAATTATAATAGGATTATAAAGTATGCCAATGATCTATACATCATGACATTGAGCATGTAACTAAATACTGTAGAATATCATACTAATTTTTATTTTTAGTATATATTTATATATGTCGCAATGAAATAAGAAAAGAGAAGGCTAGCTAGATAAAATCGGGTATTATCAATATGCAAAATTCTTCTACATTAGTCATTATCTACTTACAAGTTTAGATAGGACCAAAGCCAAGCTAGTTGATCCATCGCTTGTCACTTCCTCTTTACTATTATATAGAGCCAATCGGCTCACAAATTGAATAAATAATCTTCATTAATTTTAAATCTAAGGGCTAGAAATAAATCTTTTTAAATAAATTTGTGTAATTATAAATCCAAAATTACTATTATACCAAACATTTGCCCTCAAAATCATGTATCTTTCCCTTTTGCCTCTAGCATGCAGCTCCCATCTTGCATTCAGCTTTCTTTGTCGACCATTCACTGGCCATTTTTTTCAGTGGTTGTTGGCTCACTTCCTCGACAGTGATTCATCATCTCCAGCATTTTCACATTATTCGAGCGCCTCCTCGAATGCGCTTCTAATTCGGCGGTTTGGGACAAATTTTTTATGAGAAAAATTCAAGTAGAAAAAAATAATGAGGTCTAGCCCAATTGTGATAATTTGTTATATGCTTGTATGTACAATAATCTTCTCTTCTTCACAATTGAATAATATATGATTATTTGCAATTGAGAGGAATTGTAAGATTCCCTTATAGGGATTACAAAAATTTGTTGACCACAAGCAGACAATTAAAGCTCAATAATATGATTACATATTAATAGTTAAGTGGCAATAGTCAAATGAAAAAAGTTTAACGATGGTGGTAGTGCTTAGTGATAGTAGTCGTCGTTGATGATAGTTGAAATACAATAAAGTTCTTTAGATATCTCAACTCTTGAACATTGCCTTCCCCAACAAATGAGGCCTTATTTATAGCTCTTTTTAGATGGGCATTTTGATAATTTGGCCTACATAAAAAACACTATTGAATATGCCATGTTGAGCCATATGATCATAGATAATTTATCCAACATTTGAGTGCCTTAAAAATGTCATAATTGAATGATATTTGACTCATTAGATCTGTGTCATCGAGCCACTCAATTCTACTATGAACACGCCAGAATTAGAGAACATTTGGTCTTTCAATTAAGGTTCAAAAGTTTTCATATATGCTTCAGATGCTTGATTGGGTTCATTTGGTCTAAGATTGGATCACTTGTGGTGCCAATGGGTTGACGTAAGTTTGACTATGGGGCTGTTTGGTTTGCTGCATTTAAGATGTAGAGTAATCCAAATGCATGAGTTTTGATAATTTTGGTGTTTGGTTTGATGAAAAATAAATTTAAGATAAAGTAAAATAAATGCAATGTATTCCATTCTAGTTTATTTTTGGTGTATTTTGAATTCCGTCGATTTGGGTGATTTTCAAATACACCGCTAACTCAAGGGTATTTCCACCTCTTGCTGGCCACCTCTCTGCCTGCCGGTAGCCGCCGTCTCCTTCGACCAACGTCGACTCCAGCTACTGCTATTCACTTTACATTCAATCACTTCAAACCAATAATAATAATAATAATAATAATGTCACCCTGAACCCTTTACTTTAAATCATATTTCTTTTGCATTTTATTTATTTTATACCATATTTCTTTTCAAGCAACCAAACAGCCCCTACAAATTTGCTAAAATCAAAGAATGGATGGTTTTTAATTAAATTATTAAAAATTCCACTTTAAATATTATCTTAAGATTCTTGCTCATCATATAAATTTTTGGAGACATATGAGATTAACAATACATTTAAATCCATTTAAACTACAGAACATTGGGCCTCATTATTTTTATATCATATCCGATCTAATTTTTTAATTTTTTTTATAAGAAAAAATAGGAATTGCAATATACTACTTTTTTTTAATGAAAATGAACTTTAAATTTTTATATTTGAATTAAGGATTGAAAACATGGGACGTTGATATTACTAGGGGCGGAACCAGCTTCAATTTTGAGAGGGGGCAAATGCAACACATGAATAATTAAATATTTAAAAAATAATATTATATATCTATATATATTACAAAATGCAAGAAAAATAAAATAAAAATGTGTAATTAAACTGTCATGAAAAACTTGAAAGAAAATTTTAGAACTAAATATATAGAAATATATAGATATTTTAGGACAAGTTAGGACAAAAGAATTTTTTAGGTCAGAATTAAGAACACTTGGACAGTTGGACGAAAAGGTTTCTAAGGAAATGATTATTTTTATTTTTATTATTTTATAACGAAGTGTCTTATTTCAGATTTGTTTACGTTTTATTATTATTTAATATATATATATATATATTGTTTTAAAAAAAAACTTATTATGGAAAGATTATTTTTACAGTTAAATTTACTGAAATGTGAAAGCTGTAATTTTTTTTTTAATTTTCTAAATCAGAAGATATTTATAATACCCATAATACTTTTTAAAAAATTTATTTTATCACAATAATATCATAATAAAAGGCGAAGCCATTCATTTGTCTAACAGGGGCATAAATTAATGATTTCAAAAAATCCTAAATCTTTTTTATTTAGTCTTGGGTTTGATGTTGGCTGTCCAATTTGTGCATTTTAATATAAAAAATTACAAAAAATTTTCTCCAAATCTTTATAATTAAGTCACGTAAATTTTAAATATTTGTATAAATTTATATTTTGAAATTTTTCTCTCATTCTCTCTCTCTATATATTAAGTTGTGAAAATTTATGTATAAATAATTAATATTTAAAATTTTGAATTTTTTTTCTCAACTCTAATTTATTAAAAATTTCTTACATATATTTTTATTTACATGAAAGGATTTTTCTATTCTTTATTTCTTCTCCCTCAAATAGAACTGATGGCATTTAATGGATCCATTTTACTTCAAACTACCTAACTAACTGTTATGTGTTGCCTCGGACCTAAAGTTTCTCGTTTTCATTGGTGGGTGAGGGCGGTTTACCCCCTGCTTGGGTTCAGGTGCTTTGCACAAATTTTTTTTTCCATATAACGCTATGACGCCACTTACCCGAGCGCCTCAGCACTGTGTTCCTAAGCACCCCAGCAATGAAAGATAGAGAGCAAAGCGCCATAACGATATAAATACCATACTGCAACAGTACAAGACAAAGGCTTGAGCAGACTAAACAATTTTCTTTCTAGTTTTCAGAAAGGTTGCGTCCCTTGGGATTATTTTACTTGGCTTTCTCTTATTTATTTAGTATGTAGACATTGATAACGATGCAAGTGAGAAGAGAAGCACGGAGAGAGTGAGAGAGAAGAGAGATATGTACTTATTTCTCCCAACTTTCATGGTGGATTTCTTGGGATGGTGATGCTCTGTGAGTTTTTCCCTATTTGGGTTTTTCCATATTAAATCCGGGTGTCCTTATTTTTTTTGCTAATTTTACTTTCTTGTTTGTTTTATTGTTGTGGTGTTTACTCCTCCTCATTCAACCCAAACCTAATTTACTCCCTATAACCATACATACGAAAGTGCTAGCAAATATATTTCTCTCCTGTAATTAGAGTTAGGAAACCGTAACCTCCTCTCCAGAGGATAAGCATGTGAGCTACTAATCTTTTCCTTACATGAATGACAAGTTTCTAACTGCTGCTCCTCTCCTTCATGCATCACCCTGTGGCCTAACGGCTAACGATGACGACAACCACCAAGAAAAATGCAAGTGGCGATTTGAGCTTGTAGGTGTTGTGCCGTCCATTAGGGCCCCACTAATTATTGATCTGCCCAAGATCATAATCATATTTATAAGAAATTATAGCTATTGAGGGGTAGTATATTCGTGCGATAGAGTGAGAGAATATTTCATCCCGACGATGCAGTGATATCCAACACATAAATATATAGTTGAGAGAACAAGAAAACACTAGAACTTTTTTACGTGAAAATTCCAAAAAGGAAAAAACCACGGGGTCTTGCCCAGGTGAGAAGATTTCACTATACTCGAGTGAGTTATAAAGCTTGATCTTCCCTTTAACTTGGAGATGGTGTAATTACAATAGTTTGGTGTGGTGGTCGAATTTCATATGGATAGTTGAGAGCTTCTAATGATCGTGATCAGACGACGGAAGCAGGAGTGTAACAACTCAGAATATGCAAATGTATTTTAAGATAAAAATTTTAAATTTATATTTGAATTGGAGCATTGTGGCGCTAATATTGTGAGTGCTGAGGCGCTAGGCTTGAGACTAAAGCGGCGACAAAAACTACCATCCCAGCATTGCAGTTTCTGTTGTATAGTAAATATAACTTCCACATCCAACATGACAGCATTGAAATGGAGCGTTGTAGCACTAAGCTACTAAAAGTAATATGTACTGAAATGATTGATAGAATCGATATATACTGGAATGTGATAATGATCCGATTAAAAAAATATTGTGATTGATATCAAATATATGATATGATAACCCATGCGATATCCTTAAGATTCACTGATGTGAGTCATAACGAGTTGCAGACTAATTGAGAGTTATAAGGAGTCAGGGTGAATGTCACTTGATTTAGCAGGAGTTATAAGGAGCTCATTAATTAGGAGTCATAAGGGGTGGCTGACTAGGAGTCATAAGGATAGGAACAAGAGTAAGATCGAGATATCCACTTCTGAATATCTAAAAACTATTATTAATACTCTAAAAGTGATCACACTTATCAGTCTTATTGATGATTTCTGATATGATTACTAATGCTAACACTGATATTGATATATGTATTGATGTTATGATTGACAATGATACTATTTACTATTAATAATACTGTAACAATTGATGTAATACACTAAGATATAATGTATTATAGAAAGATAAATTGATGCATATGACTGATATGACTAACTAATAATTATGTAATATTTATTTTTTATATGAGCTGAAATATACTATTTCTCTTTTGTCTTGCACTGAATTTGTAAGATTTTATTTATTTGCTGAGTTATTCCCTCATTACGTGGTTTTATTTTATTTCAGGTAAACATAAGGAGCTTGTGAATTAAGACTTAGTTGTAATGATGTTTTAGTTTTCTTTCGGTTCTCATAGTTTTTCTATATTCTTTTCTAGCCTATGAAAGCCATTGTATGTATTATTTTAAACTCTACCAACATTTCCATCTACTTCAAAATTGAAAAAAAAAAATACTTGATGGGTTGCCTTCCTTGAGCCTGACAATTTTGTGACATGCCAGACATATGAAGATTAAATTTCAGACTTCAAATCCCTTCTGTTTCCTTATGTTTCCTTCTTTCTCCTCTCATTTCTTCCCCAGATAGTTGAAGGGCGATGGGCTTTGTTGAGTGACTTTATATACTTATTATTTAAAAAAAATACTAATTCATCCTAACGCCACGATGCTACCACTTCCAACATTGTAGTACCACCAATAAAACACTTAAACTCTCCCAAACTTTCTATACTCCATCCCCAACACCATTGATACACAATCATACCACCACACTTTCCAATATTTCATCCCGACGATCGATGCAGTGATATCCAACACATAAATATATAGTTGAGAGGGCAAGAAAACACTAGAGTAAAATGCAACACCGCAATGCTCGCAGTGAAAATTCCAACTTGTGGTTTTCCACTTTCTCAACTAACATTTCCTAATTTTTCTATTCTCCATTTAATTGAAGCATACTTACAACTAATAAATAAGTTTAAACTACAGGAGAAAATAATTACTTGGATCTCATACGATGGATATTAGAATCTCCCCTCCTTAGAGAAATTATCATCCTCGATATTTAATTCAGAATAGGTGCAAATATAAATGTTTCATTTCAACTTCTTTCTTTCAAGTTGCCTCCATTTTTATCTTGTGTTTTCATAAACTTTCACTATTGGGCCTTGCTTATCCCTTAATTATTTTGTTTTAAAAGCCAAAATACCCTTAGTTTCTTTTTTATAGGTCAAATTAGATTGCACTTCTAATTCTGCAACAAGGACACTTTGCTTAGCTACATATTTCCTCAATACTGACACATGAAATACATTATAGATATCAGACATGATCCAACAAAAATAGTCTATAAAGCAGATGTTCCAACATGTTCGATTACTTTAAATGCTCAAACATATCGAGGACTTAGCTTGCCATCTCTCCAAAATTTGCTTCTTTCGTCCAGCTAACCTTCAAATAAACAAAATTCCCAATTTAAAATTCAGAAGATTTATGCTCATGATCAAAATACTTCCTCTACCTGTCGTGAGCTCTTCCTATTTTTAATTAATATGATCTTTTTAGAGGCATTGTCCACTAGCTTTAATCCTATTGCTTTTCTTTATGTTGCTTCAGCCCAAGACAACGGACTTCTACATTCCCTCTCTTACAAAACTTCATACGAAACCATGTCACTTCTTGCTTGGAAAATATTATTATAGGCAAACTCAATAAAAAAAATGTGATATTCCTAGCTTCCACCAAAATCCAAAACACAAAATCTTAATAGGTGTTCTATTATTTGAATCACTCTCTCAGATTTCCTATCTGTCTGGGGATGAAAATATGTACTTAAATTCAACTAAGTCTCTAAACCTTCTTGAGTACTTTTTCACAACCTTGAAGTGAACCTTCCATCACGATCATGAATAATAACCTTCTCAAAAGAATATATCTTATGACAATGGCGGTGGGTTTTGGGCACTGTTGTGTTAGGTCGAAACTTCTTATTTAAAATATGTTTTTTCATATTATGTTCTATTTTGATTCGAGCTGTCGACACCAAGCAAGCAAAAGAGGAGGTTTCCTAGAGAGAGTAAGTTTACTTTGAGTTACTTCTGTCCTTTTTCAACCATTGGCCCCCAATTCAAGAAATTGTCTTGATCGAGGTAGGTGACCTCTGCTAGTGGTGTTAATACCTGACCTGACTTGCAACCCGAACCATAACTAACCTAGAAAATTTTAAGTTTGGATCAACCCTTTTGTCATATGGTTTGGGTTTGAATTCAAGATTCTGACCCATCTTTAAAATCACGTTGGGTTCGGATTGTTCGAAAAACTTGAAAGGTAACCTGAATGACTTGGATCCAGCACTCGCAAGTAACGACCATCTGCACTCCTCAACGCTCTCGTGCTCGCGAAAGCCCGCGACGGGTCGTGACTGCATCCACACTGGCCACGATCACCCTTTTGCCTCCCGCGCTCGCGTCTATATCAGGACTCGTGTTAGTGCTAGCGCTTGCATCATCATCATCCTAATGTGCATCAACTCCCGCAATCGCAAAAAATTCACTCATGCGATCGCATCTTAGCTCACTCTCACGCACCCTTTGCACTCGCTTTCGTGCCCGGACTACTGTTGTATTTTGGGTTAGCTATTCGAGATGGGTCAGCTCAATAACTCGGTGGGTCGGGTTTGGGTCACAAACTCTAAGCTATTTGCAAAATCAGGTTGGATTCAGGAAAGCTGAATTGGACTCGAGTTAATTTCGGATTTGGCCTGAATTTGACACCCTTATCAAGCCTATCTCTATTTTTAAAATTTCAGAGATTTTTTTTTTAAAATTTTTATTAACTTTATATTTCTATTATTAAAAAATGAAGATGACATTGCACAGAGCATAACTTTCATCGTATAATTTTATCTATGTTGTAGATACATTAGTTCTGAACATTCAAAAATTTTCTAGAAAATTTTGCACCATATTTTTAAAATGTGTACATTTTTAATTATTTAAAAATAGTATGAAGTCTAGAAAACAATTTTGTTATACAACTAAAGGCTTGAAATAGTGTTTTGCGTAATCTTTAGTAATTTGGTTTTGTTTTAAAATAGTAAATTTTGGCTCAGTAGTATATTATGTTTCCTACCGTTATAGCACTTTGTGAAAATTTGAAATGAGTTCATTTATAATTAATGCACAATTTGGTACCCAATGGTATATGTTGGTGCTGAGAGCATATCTTGGTGCTATATGCACACTTTATTATCAAAATCTCTGATTCTATCTATATAAGGGGTCATAATCTTTGGATTCTTTTTAAAATAAAGTGAGAGGAATGAGGGGTCAGAATTTTTTAAGATTTTGTTTGATAGAGAGTACTAGTTTGTTTATTTATTTTCTAGCATTGGCATTTAAACTTTTTATAATTGCAATTATAATTTTTCTCAACACTCTGATGAATTATGTTTCAGTAAGTTAAAATGCTTTAATAATAAATTTTTTTAGAAATTTATATTAGAAAAATATTAGTTGTTAGGCTATTTTAGCTCACAGTGATTTCATTTTTATTTTCAATACTTCTTTCCATTTATTTTTTTATTATCATGACTATTTTTTTGCTCTATTTTGTAGCTTTTTCTATAGCCATATATTGTTGTTGCATGTACATTTTGATGATAAGTAAAAAAAGAAAATTTGGCAGTTTAGCTTACTTACAACACTCGATATTAATTGTAGCTATGTAGCATGTGATTATTACTATTTTAAAGTTAAAATTTGGAAGCAACTTCTTAAAAATTTTTAAAACTAAATCTTAGTGCTTATTATTGCAAGCCAACATGAAAGGACATGCCCAGTCTGTGTTATATCGAGTTGTGTTGTGACACTAACTTCCAGGATTACACCACAAACTTCTTTATTTAATAGAATGCCTGTTGGCCCACCTCTTATATTGGAAATTAATGTTTTAAGAATCAACAAGCATTAATTATAGTGTTGACAGCCAACCTTCATTGCTTACATGTAAATGTCACATTTATCTTATATCAATTATATCATTTTTCTCCATATAATGTAAGTCACTATCATGTATGAAATGTAAGAAAATCTATATATTGTGCATTAACTTCATAAAATTATAACTATCAATCTACCAGTTGAAATTCAATAATATTACAATCAAAAGGCTCATAAGAATCGTATCTATCATATAGAAAAAATTACACGATAAAAATTGGGTAAATTAGGATTATATATATATATATATATATATATATATGGTAGATTTAGAAATAATAAAAAAATATACAAATAAAAAATATCAAAAACAATAATAAGAGTATAGTCACTTACATTAATTAGAATAAATTTTTTAATATAAGTGATGGACAAAAATATCCCGAAACACGTCCACTCTCTTCTCTCTCCTCCTCTCTCATCCATCTTCTCTTCTCCTCCTTTCTTTCTTTACTGGCCAAATAATATGAGAATGAGTAAGGGTGGTGGGATGACAGGGATATTTAAATGAAAAATATCAAACAAATCATTTTAGTGTCCAACGCTGTGGCACACACGATTCAGCACCGTTGCATTACATGCTGCTCCTAGAGTTGTTGTAGAATAAAGAGCTCGGCACCGTGATGGCTCATTGCTAGCGCCGCTGTGCTTGTTAGCTCAGTTCTACAACACTGACTGCTGGATTATTTTTTTATATATCTTAAACAAATTTATTTTAAACTTTTGGGTTATTACAAAATGCACCCTAAATTATCTTCTTAATTCAAAAAATGAGCTTCCATAGGGATGCTCATTATCTCCATTCATATTTAGCTTTATAAAGAATTCCTTCTTCAAAACTATTAAGGCCTTCCATGCAAACATTCAAATGCCTTATCAAAAAGCATTAGAAGTTTCACATCATATACATGTAGTTGTTCTCTTGGTTTTTGGGATTACTGGCAATTTAATTATTATTTGCCTTGAGTAGATTATAAACTTCTTTAATAATGCTACTAGACTGATTGCAAATGTAAATAAATTTATTACTTACTTTGCAAAATCGATTCATTCTACTATGTAGGAACATTTTTGTAATGTTCTTGATTTTAGCCACATGACACTCCCTTGGGATTATTTGGGTATTCAACTCTTTTCATCCTTGCTTAAATTAGCCAATTTTATAAAACAAAGAAAATTTGAATATATGGAGTGGCTAAAAATAGAAAGTTATCCCATTCACTAGTTAATTTTAATTAATTAGATTCATTATTTGGATATGCTTACTTTATGCCTCTCTCTCGAGTGCTTAAGGAGGAAAGTTGTTAATCTGATCAACAATTTTTTTTTTGGCAATGGTACCAATAACAACTTTTATACAATATCTTCGAAGATCAATCATTTGTCAAGAGAAAAAGGTGGTTTAGGGCTCCCCTGTCCCCTCCCTTGATACTCTTCATACCCTTAGCAAAGCTAAACTAGTTTGAATATTGTATTACTATGATTCTCCTCTATTCAATTGGTATTCCAATGATTATAGATCCCTTTGTATAAAACCTACTTACAACACCTCAAAATTTTTTAAAACAATTACATAAATTTTATTTTTTATTTTTGGAAAATCAGGAACTACATTACTTTTGATCCTTAAATGTACAGTAAATCTTTAATTGAAATTTTGAGGATATTTATGGATTGGTTTCATTGCAATCAACATGTTAAGAATTTTGATTTTGACTTCGTATGAGACTACTTTCTTACTGCAATATTATAAAATTATTTTAAGCGGCAGGAAGAAAACCATCTCTAATATGCAGAAAAATTCTAAGAGGAGGTCTTAAAAGTAAAAGATTTTTTTCTCTTGTAAATTATGGGATCAATTTGATTACATTCTTGAATTTAATTAGTAATTTCAATTTCAATTAGTTTAGTTTTCAGTTCCCACATATAATGATCAATTGACTCCGTTTTCAAATCCGTTCACCCTCACTAACTCGTCTCTCGAATTCACATCGAGGGCATCCCCTTCCATCCATTATTATCATATTGATTGCTTCCAGAAAAGGATATTCAACCATTCACATTAAGGGTTCATACACTATTTATTTAAAAAATAGAAGGTACAATAATTCATCAGTTAGGTCTGCTATAAATACCCATTAACCCCTGCTTCCTTATCAAGCATTTCACTTTGCAAGCAGAGCATACGGCCGTCGACTCTGCCGGAGATGGAGTTTGGGGCGTCTCCATGGGTGACATACTCTACAATCTTCGCGCTCTTCTTGGCCATCATCATCAGAGCTATGACTAACCATCGGGGCCGGCGACCGAACCTACCTCCTGGACCCCGGCCGTGGCCCATCATTGGGAACCTGAACCTCATCGGAGCACTCCCGCACCGCTCCATTCACGAACTCTCCAAGAAGTACGGCCCGCTCATGAAGCTTCAATTTGGTTCCTTCCCGGTAGTGGTGGGATCCTCTGTCTCCATGGCTCGCCTCTTTCTAAAGACCCACGACCTGGCCTTCGCTGGCCGCCCTAAGACCGCCGCCGGCAACTACACCGCCTACAACTACTCCGACATCACGTGGTCTCAGTATGGACCCTACTGGCGCCAGGCTCGAAAGATGTGTATCACCGAGCTCTTCAGTCCTCGAAGCCTCGACACCTACGAGCACATTCGATCCGCCGAGCTACGTCGGCTTCTTCGCAGCCTCTTCGACGCCGCCGGCAAGCCCCTCCTCCTTAAGGACCATCTCACTACTCTCAGCCTCAACGTCATCAGTCGCATGGTCTTCGGCCGCCGCTACCTGGACCCCACAGCAGAGGACCAGGCGGCGCCGCCACCACACGTGTCCCCGGAGGAATTCAAGAGGATGCTGGACGAGCTGTTCCTCCTCAACGGTGTTCTAAACATCGGAGATTCCATCCCATGGCTAAACTTTCTTGACCTGCAGGGCTACATTCGTCGGATGAAGGCCGTCGGCAAAAAGCTCGACCGATTCATGGAGCACGTTCTGGATGAACACATCGCCCGGCGAGTGAAAGAGGGGGAGAATTTTTCGCCCAGAGATTTGGTCGATGTCCTAATTCAATTCGCAGAGAATCCCACCCTCGACGTGAAGCTCAACAGGAGCAGCCTCAAGGCTTTCTCTCAGGTAATCAATTTGGAGATCGATTTACCCTTCAAAATTGCAGTTTGAATAATTTCATTTCAATTCCATGACGCGTATCATTGATTAATTTTGACTTCAGGACCTAATTGCTGGCGGCACAGAGAGCTCTGCCGTGACTGTGGAGTGGGCAATCTCGGAGCTCCTGAGGAAGCCACACATCATGAAGAAGGCGGCGGAGGAGCTTGACCGCGTCATCGGCAGGGAGCGATGGGTGGAAGAGAAGGAAGTGCAGGACCTCCCTTACATCGAAGCCATCATGAAGGAGACGATGCGGTTGCACCCTGTAGCGCCAATGCTAGTCCCTCGCCAAGCCCGCGAGGACGTCGTCATCGACGGCTACGACATTCCCGCCGGCTCACGCATACTCGTGAACACGTTCACCATATCTCGGGACCCTTCCATTTGGGAAGAACCCGACGAATTTCTGCCGGAGAGGTTCCTCGGCAGGGAAATGGATGTGAAGGGTCATGACTTCGAGCTGCTACCATTCGGATCTGGGAGGAGGATGTGCCCAGGCTACACACTCGGTCTCAGGGTCATTCAATCCAGCCTGGCCAACATCCTTCATGGCTTCAGCTGGCGCTTGCCCGATGGGGTCAAGGCGGAGGAACTCAGCATGGACGAGATCTTCGGCCTTTCTAATCCGAAGAGGGAGCCTCTTGTGGCTGTCGCCGAGCCCAGGCTACCCCTGCAAATGTACTTGTCTTCTTGACTATCGACGAGAAGGGCAAGGGTAAACAATAAAAATAATTAAATTATATATATATATATATATATATAAGTGCTAGAGTGCCCAGTACTGGATTTGGAAGAAATCAATGAAGAAAAATTCAATAATTAGTATGCCTTCGTGCTAGCTGCTTTCTTGTCGTAATTAGTGGTTGCAATGATATAAAAATTCAAAGTAAGAGCTTATTGATATATAGCTACATTTTCTTGTATTGGCTCAAGTAAATTTAAGCTATGATTTTGTATTTTGGAATTTGGATTGTTAGGGGTTGTGTTTCTATAGAAATGTTATTTTGAATTCTCTGCATCTTTCATCTTAAGGCATATGATTTTGTGGTAATGTTATATTTTAAGAAAATTTTTGTTGACTCCAATTGAGGTTCATCTTTGCCTTCACTGAATGATAATATCTTAAATTTTTTTAAGGTACTAATTTTTAGGTGAAGAGTTTTGTAGGACTTGGAAGTATTTTTTTAGCACGTGGATGTAATTATTTGAAAGTAAAGGGAAATTATTTGGTTTTAAGAATTTCAAAGATCATGCATGAATTTTGATGCAAATTAGAAAGCACTCAATATTTTGAGCCAAACTGAAAAAAACTTACATAAAAGTATTTGGAGGGAGTTAAAATGAGCTTCAACTTCAATGAATAAGCAAACCCATTGCTAGTACATCACTTTTGCCAAGAGAATAAATAAATAATGTTATATAATATATGATTAAGGCTATGGGGTGTCAGTATTTGACACAACCTGAAAATTCAATCTAAACCTAACCCGAAAATTTCGAGTTAGGGTCTACCCGTTTTCAAATGGGTTGGGTTCGGATTCTAGGATTTGATCTGTATGAAAAGACAAGTCGGGTCCGAGTCAACCTGCTTACCCAAAGTTAACCTAGATATACCCGCTCGGGTTTGTTTTTTCTCTTATCCCTCGAACGCCGCTCAACTACCCACGGCCGCTCCACAACTTCTTCGTCTCCTTCAACAACATTCGTTCATGTTGGCTCAGTAGTCAACATCTCATGCCATTCTTCAGTTGGATCGAAAGTCATGATAACTCGTCGTTCCTTCCTATTAGCTTAGAAGTCACACAACTTGTCATTTTTTGCCTCCTTCGATGACTTTCATTCCTATCGGCTTGGTAGTCACGATAGCTCGTCGGTCTTCAATTGGATCGGAAGTCACGACAGCTCGTTTTTCCTTCCTGTCGTCTTGGAAGTCACATAGCTAGACATTCTTCGCCTCCTTCGACGTCGTTTGTTCCTATTGGCTCGGTAGTCATGACACCTCGTTGTTCTTTAGTTGGATCGCAAGTCACAATAGCTCGCTGTTACTTCCTGTAGACTCGGAAGTCACGCAGCTCGTCGATCTTCACCTCCTTCGATGATGTTCCTTTCTGTTATTTCATGTCGGAATGGGTCAACTCAAAAACTCGGTGGGTCAGGTCGAGTTTGACATTTCTGACCATTCTACAAAAATAGGTCAGGTTCAAGTCATGTCAATCAATGGCGGGTCAATATCGGATTTGAACCAAACCCGACCCGCAACCAGATTTTGATACCCCTAATTAGGTTGTGCCCTCTCATGTCACCTAATGTATAATTTGCCATGTGATTGATTTTAAATGTTGATATTTGAATTGTGATATGTTTTGATGCACCAATCAAGAATAATTTTGATTTAAGTTTTAACAATTTAAGAACTTTATGATTTAAAAAGGATTAATCATCTTAGTGAATTTTAATAAATAGAGAGATTAATCAACAAAAGATTTGAGCACTAAAGTGGCCGACATAATCAACTAAAAGGTAGATTTGGCCACAACATTATCATAATCTACATCTCGAATGATTTATAAATTTTCATATTTTCATTTAAGCGTTCATTAACGAGCCCACGGACTAAAATAAAGCATATATATCGGCAAGGGTGAATCACTTCACAATATAGTCCAAGTCTAAGTTATTTTTAGAGTTTTGGAAAATAATCATATTTCTGGACATAATTTAAATTTTTTATTAGTTTAAAAATATAGAAGTCTTATAAATTTAAAAATGAGAATGTCTTGGGCAGTCTTAAACACCATTCTTACTTATACGTCAATAAAAATCATCTTGATCATGCATGAATCTCGAGACATTCAAGTTTAAAACTTCTGAAGTCAAATTCGGGGTCATCTGAACTCTAATTTCAACAAATTTATCATTAAACTAAATGTCTCAAAGAGATGAAACCAACGACACCAAAATCGGTCCGATCCGAATCCAAATGGATCCAATCAAGAGTCTAAAGCATATTTAGAATGTTCAAAGCATTATTTAGATGACAAAATGATATCCAAATATGCAATGCTTATAATCAAATCGAACGTCTCGGCGAGATGAATCCAAAGAGCACAAGATCGTTGAATTCTACATTGTTAAGGCACTTAAATAGTTGAAAACACTCTTTGATCTGGGGAATCAATACGGGCCATCTGATGGGGCACTTCAAACCTATCCCAAATCTTCTATATAATTATGGGGTGTACCACTCATAAAAATCTATAAATAGATCCACACTCTCTACACGAAGGGGACATTTTTTTGCTGGATATTGGAGAGAGCTCTCAGGCTTAAAGAGCTCCAGCACTACCATTGACGAACACCCAACGACTATCGCCAGACTTCCACTTGACCGTCGTTAGACCACCTCTCGACCAATGGACTTTCACTCGGCCACCGTCGGACTTTCACCTAGTAGCCGACCATCGTCGAACCTCTGCCCGACCTTCATTGAACCGCCGACCACCGTCGGACTTCTGCAGAACCATCGTCAGATCATTCTCCATAAGCTGAACTTCTACTCGGACATTGTCGGACTTCTGTCGAACTGTCGTTGGAAATTTTTATCAACTCTTCAAACTACTGTAATTCAACCGCCTTTAAGTCAAGGGATGGGTCAACTTTTGTAATTCACTCAAATTTAGTATAATCTTTTCACTATTTGGGTTTTCTAAGTAAACAAATTTCTGTGATTTACTACTCTATCTCTGTTCGTGTGCTGGATATTCGTGCATTGCTAAGACGAAAAGTTTTCTCACTCTACTGTCACGAATATTCTAGCTCACAATAGTTTGGCACTTTCTATGAGAAACTCAATCCCACCTTGGCTGAATGGAGATCGCTCGTAAATTTAGGAGCTAATTTTGAATGAGTAGAAGTTGTGAAACCCCTTAAGTAATAGAAAACCTAACTCTTAAACATTGAGGAATTTTCATAAGAAACTCCACAGTTAAGCATGCTCATCTCAGAGCAATTCTGGGATGGATGACCTACTGGGAAGTTACACCAACAGGACAAAACCGTGAGGCTCTTAAGCCAAAGTGAATAATATCTCGATAGTTAAGAGTTTCTGTTGTTACAAATGGTATCAGAGCAATACACCAGCAGGAAGATTGGAGCTAAGTGCAATACAATACAAAGTGTTACGCCATGAGAGCCACCTCTTGAACCCTGTATGGGACAAAGTGCTACATGACGGGAGCCACCACTTGAACTTATAGGGGGCCACCTCTAGAGTTCTATCTGCCTAGTGGATGATTCTAGGATACAGATGTTGACGAGGATGTCAGCTACTTAAGTGGGGGAGATTGTGAAACCCCTTAAATAATAGAAAGCCTAAATCTTAAACATCGAGGCGCCTTTTGATGTAACGGTTGGAATTTCCGTAAGAAACTTTGCACTTAAGTGTGCTCATCCCAGAGTAATTCTAGGATGAGTGACCTACTGGGAAATTACACCACCAGAACAAAACCGTGAGGCTCTTAGGCCAATGCAGACTATATCAATAGTTAAAAGTTTGGGCTGTTAGAGAATGCACCTTAAGCTAATCTACGATGGTAACTTTTGATCACCTATGATTACTTCTATTATAAATTTCTTCTTTGATTAATTTCTCTTCTATATGACGCACTTTCGATTGTCAGGATTTATCCAATAAATTTTGAACCTTATTGCTTTGTTTATGTGTAAATTAATTCCAAATGTTGAAAGTGCGTCGCATTATTGAGACCGTACAATTGCATGATGAAATTAACTCAATCGTTATTAGATCTCTTATTGACATGTTTTATTATTTATGCTCCACCTTGAATTGTTTTGCCTAGCATTCGCATCATTTTGAGCAATTTGAATACAAGCTTGTTTTTCAAGTAATTGCTCGCAACCTAATACATTTGTAATAGTTACCATAAAATAATCTATTCTCATACATATAGGTATTTCTGGACTAATTTTCATTATATATTAAAACACTGTCTTTCCTTCGGTTGCTAACGAGTATGATGAAATTATGTTTGATACAGCTTCAGAATTTTGTGCAGGGGTGTCAATTTCGGGTCAGGGGTCGGGTTCGGGTCAAACCTGAATTGACCCGGGTGCAAAACGGGTCGACCCTAACCCGACCCGGGTAGAGAAACGGGTCGAAAATCCGAACCCCGAACCCGACCCGTTTTGAAATCGGGTCGGGTCCAACCCGTTTTTTCGGGTCGGGTTCGGGTCGGATTTTCGTGTCGTGTCAAATATTGACATCCCTAATTTTGAGTACAAAATTTTAGGACTTGGTCATAATTGACGCGTTTGATTTATAATTTTTTGAATACAAAGAAATATAGATTATGTTTGAAACTAGAGATTCCATTTCATTTGTGTATGATTCCACAATATCGGTTCTTTGGATTGGTGCTAAGATAAGGAATGAACAAGTTTATTGATTGTATTCATTTTGCGCAAACCAACACTTGTCTAGATTGTAGGTTCGTTAATTTATTTATATTAGTTTATTATTTTGAATTAAGTACTTAAAATTATTTTTTTAAAAAAAAGAATTAACTTAAAATTGAGATGCAGTTATTTAATCAAATTTGAGATGTAGTTATTTTATTTTGCTTTTTTTGTCAGCGTTGCATAAGGCCGTGAATCTTTTTTGAATTATTTTCACCTGTAGCATTAAAATTTTTTTTGCAAATCTTATCAAGAGTTTATAATACAACAATTAAGAAATTTTGTGGAGCATCTGCAATATGGGAGCAAGATGTGAAGATGATATTTTGTGATTTATGTATAAAAGACATTGAACTTGACAATCGACTGACAACACACTTCAATACAGAGGTTTGGCTTAATTTAATGAAGAATTTTTAAGAGAAAACTTGATGAGAGTGTGATAAAGTGTAGCTATAAAACAAATTGAACCATCTAAAGTAAGATTGAAATTTATGGAAGGATATGAAGCGTGGCTCGACTCTATTGGGTTGGGATCATAGGAGAAAGATCATTGATGCACTTGATGAATGGTGGAAAGAAAAACTATATGTGAATATTAATTGCATACATTTTTATATAGTTGGCTCTTTTAAACTTAATATTATTCCATTCAGTTGTATAAAATAAAATTTGTTTTTCTAGGTTTTGTCAAATGCCAAAAATTTATATATTATGGCATTAATCCCGAGCTTGAACATAAGCTTGATTTGATGTTCATGGGTGTCATTTCTATTTGTGTTCATACTTGAACTCCCAACCAAGGGTTTGAGCATGAAAATGTTTGTGGATATTTTGAACAATCCTTCACAAAATTTTGATAACATTAGAGTGTAGACAGTTCAAACGATCATCCTCTATGACTTCAACTGCTAGTAGGAAAAAAAATTGGATCTGAATTTCTACGAAGCTAAATTACCTAGTTTATCAATTTATTCACAAACATTAGCTCAGAAAATAATGCATCACGATAAATAATTAAGACACCATTGTTATATGCTGCCATTAAAGTTTTTTATCAAACAATATAAACATATGAAAACATGCAACTTTACTTGTTCTCTACAAAGCTTCTTGATGATCCAATTAAACAATAAATTTTTATGGCAATTTGTCCACATATCAAAGAGTTTATTATCATCGTTACTTCTACAAAAATCATGATACATAAACAACATAGTTTCAAAGATGGTTATAGTCAATAACTTTGTAGTGTCTTTCTGTAAGTACAAACACATATGATCTCTTCTTGTAAAGAGGCTTGCTGATTATTTGCTTGTATAAGAGAGAAGAATGCTTACTAGAGAATGTTGCTTCCTCTTTTATATTGAGATAAATGAAGTTTGGCTATGCATTTAAGATAAATGAAGTTTGGTTCAAGCTGCTGCTTGCATCTGTTTGGATTTGACGACTGCAGCTGTTCTTTGCTTGCATCTAGCAGCTACTGTTGTTAGTTGTAATCAATGCTATAAATGTAGAATTTTTACTTGTTTAATTATGTTCTCAGTTTTCTTCTTCCAAATTCCAATTTTTCATTAGTTTTGTTGCTCTTATGACTGTAACGTTTTGCAGGATCTTCATTTAGAAATTTTTTTTTTCATTTTTCTGTTTTCCATATAATGTTAATCTATGACTTCAGATGCTGAAATTGAAAATTACATATATATTTGAATGATAGAGATATTGATAAGTTTATTGCTTGGTTATGGAATCTGATATATAATGTTGATGCTGCTGCTGCTGCTGTTAATGCTGCTTTTGGCAATCAAATTATCATGAGAAGTACTTTGTATTTGCCACTCCTGCTTTGAATCGTTCTTTCTTCTCTTTTTTCTTTAACATTTCTTGTATTTGCTAAAGGTTTCGTTTTTCTTCGATTACATGAAAGGAAAAGTAAATTATACCCTTATTGTTTGTCCTCAGTGATTGTTATTCTTGTAAGGAAAACTGAATTATATGAAAGGTTTATGGCATAAAGTTTTTGAAAGGATGTTAATGAAGAAAAGCACACCTATTGTTTGTCCTCAGTGATTTTTATTATTGTTAAGCATTTAGATATCAATGCATAGGTAGTAATCCAAAGGGATCAAAAAAAGAATGAATAGATGCAGGGAAGAACATTTCTAGAGTTTTGTTTAAAAGCAAAAAAGAACTCAGTACTGTTATCTTCATATTAGTTAAATTTAATATGTTATCTTCATATTATTTAAATTTAATATGTTGTCTATATCTATAGGTTCAGATCTTAAATGTAAGTTCGTTATGAATAAATGAATATTTTTTATATTTTTCATTTTGGGTTTCATAAGTTTTACTTATACAAACATGCTATTCATGCTTACTATTCTCTATGCAGAAATGGAATGAATGGGAATACAAATGAGTCACCGATATTGCAAAACTCAAGAAAATTATACTTGCGGCTTTATGCCTTATAAATGAGTATTATGAAATATATATTTGCAAGACATCATGCCTGACCTTGTCGTAAAGAGGAGACAAATGGATTGGAGAGCAACTACAAGGTCATCAAACGAGATTTCATAATATGTTTTGTATGTCTCAAACAATTTTTGTAGATCTCATGCATGGATTGTTAAAGACAACAACTAGAGAAGTATTCGTGATCACTTTATATATTTTATTGCATAATAAATCAAAATGGTCAACATGTGCGCAATTTTAACACTCAACTAAGACTATCAGTTGGTATTTCTCAATGGCATTACATTACTACATATAGTGTCATCCCTCTCGATATGATTCAGAATTCAATGTTTGCGATAGAGATCAATCATATATACCTACAAAAGTGTATGAGTATTTAAATGACCAATCATTATTAGGTAACGAAGGAGATGTAACATATCATGAGGCACACAATTGCGAAGGTGCTGAGGAGACGATAGAGCTGTGAGAGTAAATTACATCTAAATTGGCTGATGAGATGAATTAGAAATCATCTTTCTACACGAACTTCTCTAGCGGCATTGTTCATATGTTTTATAAGATTAGAGTGATATCATATCATTTGATTGTTATAGAGATGAACTTTTGATGTGCAGTCATAATTGATTATCTTTTGCAAGTTTTAAGAGGAGATTTGGTAATCTAGTGTTCCATACCTAGAAACTTCAAGTTTTTATCGTATTTAATTGTTCAGATTTTGCTGCTATAAATGTTAAACATTGTATATTCTAATTATATCAACTTATATAGTTCTATGCAAAAATCAATATACACTTTTAGGCAGAGTATAATATTCAGTATACACTTATAGCCATGGTAGCCTCTCCTGTCTAGCTAATAGCCTAATTTATTCTTAATTGCTCTAAAATCATATAATAGAAAACTTTGGATCTATTGTTACAAATGTGATGTATGTGTGAGTTTAATTAATCTAATTCTTTAATTATCTTAATCAGGATTAAACAACTATTTTATCATTTTTTAATTGTGAGCAAGGTTAGTTTGGCAAATTTATGATTCTTTCATTTAAGTCATTTGGAAGTGTGTAGTCGGGGGACTTGAAAAAACAGATCCTTCTATACACATTATAGAAAAATGTTATTTTTGACCGCGCTTAATAACAGCATTTTTATAACCACTGCTAAATGGGTTTTTAAGTTTTTTAGAAGCGGTATAAACCGTGGCTTGTAACCTCCCTGACTACTAATCTCCTGTGAGCTCCTTCCCTTTGTAATCTCCGTCTCCCTCAAACTCTTTCCCTTTGTAATCTCCATCGATTAATCCTCACTCGCGCTCTAGCTCCCGCAATCCGTCGTCCGTCTCAACAGGCATCGCGCACGTACATCTCTGCGCTGCTAGCTTCCTTCTCAGGCTCGCCTACATCTCTGAGGCTCACAAGCGTCTCCTACTTGCATACGTCTTCGCTGGCCTCGTTTTCCGGGGTGCCTTGCCTCACATCCGAAAGAAGTGACAATCTGTATTTTTATTTGCAAGTCTTAGTATCAGTCATCAGAAAATATTCTAAATATGTTAGATTTATGATATAACATGAAATAATTAATTTAATTCAGTTGCTTGTAAAAAACATTAATATATTTAAATTCACTAAATACATTAAAGTTAATTGACGATAACAACATGATTTTATCTTTAAGTTTATATATATATATCCCTTGCACTTGTGAAATTGTACCAATTGAAAGAGAATGAAGTTATTGTGCGGCTGTTATTAATGGTACTAGCCCGGCTGTTGTTGTTCAGTCAGTGCTTGATGTTGGTGTAAATTTGTCGGAAGCTGCTGATACGTTGTTGTCTCATAATGCCATTCCTTTTATTCCTTCGTGTTTGCTGGACGGCTTTGGTTCTACGGATGTGATTGTGGACTCTTCGGCGGTTGTTCTGGGGCCGGAGTTGGTTTCTGCTCCTGTTAATGCTGCGACTATTCCTGTCGAGGGTGGTAGGGGGTCTGGCGGTTCGCCTGTTTTGGATGTTGTGGAGCCAAATGTGTGTGGTCAGGCAGTTAATTCGGAGGTGCAAGGCATTTTGGACAATTCTCAAAATTTGGTTAATGTTCCAGTAAACTTAATGGCATCCCAAAATTTGAAGTATCAGGTGGGTGATGGAGTGGATGTTATGTCCAATGGTGATTGGTTGGATAATTCGTCTGAATATGAATCTGATACTGAGTCATATTCAGACCCTGGTAATGAGGTTAAAGTGGTTCGTAATCTTCCTATTAAGTTAGTTTCTCGTGGTAAATTTTGGAATAGAGGAGGGAGAAGAAGATAATTCGATTCCAACTTGGTTTGTCTTTTGCGGTTTTACGGATTGCTCTTTGCTGGGATTGGAGATTGCGGGGCGATGATGTTGCTGGGGCTCGTGTCCTCGTTGGCTACCCTGTGGCAACCGTTGGTGATTCTCACCCTTTCTGGATGGTCCTTGCGCTCTCGAGAATGCTGGGAGTCTCGGCTGTCTACTGAGCCCTCTTGTGGGATTCTATTTTACTGTTTTATTGTGTCTGTATCTTTTTAATGGTGGTCTCTTCTTTCTGCTTTCTTTTCTCCAACTGTTGTATTTTCTTTTTATTAGTTTTTAATATAAGTTCCTTTTTGGTTTTAAAAAAAAAAAGTTATTGTGCGGCATCGCCGAGGAACTTTTATTTGGTCTGGTGACCGGACGTAAAGCTACGTTCGGCCGGTACTGAGATCGTGCCACGTAGCATGCACAAAATCACGTATTTGTCAATTTTGCTCGGCAATGACGAGAAATACCATTATGTGAAGACAAATACCGAGCAATACCGAGTTTTAATTAGAAAACTTGGTATTACTCGGTATTGCTCGGTATTACTCAGTATTGGTCTTCACATAGCGGAATTTTTCGTTATTGCCAAGCAATACCGAGCAAATACCGAGTAACTCAGTGGTGACCGAAAGTAGAGCTACGTCCGGTCACCGGACGTAATAATTGTTCCTCGCCGAGCCTTTAGTGATTAAGCTTGATCAATTATGCGTGTGACCTAACATGAGTAAACTAAATAAAATGAAAATGAAGTCTATACACATAACGATTATTTTGAGCTATTTCTTTGTGGTCTGGATAATGGCAATTGATCTTATTAAGGGGCTGGTTTATTTGCTGAAAAAGAAATATGAAGTTTTTAAATGTGGGGATTTGAAAATTTTTATGTTTGATTTGATGAAAAATAAATACAAAGTAAAACTTTGATGAATTCATTTCACTTTGTAGTTCAATTTTTTAAAGTACTTTGAACTCGCTTGTTTTTATTGAATTTCTTTTCATCACAAGTTAACTTCAATGTAGTCGTCATCGCCGTAAGATGTCCAACGCCTGCGACCTCCTGCCTTCGCTAGTTGGCCACCGACCATCACAATTGTTAGGTTATTTTTACTTCAAGTCAAACAAAAAAATAATCATGTATATTTATTTTATACTTATTCAAATAATTTCAAACATGTCAAATATATTACATTTCTTTTAAATTATATTTTATTTCACTCTTTTTTTTTTTTTCCAACAAACAATACATCCCCTAAGCATTATCTAATTCCAAAAATAAAATCAGGAATTTTTTTATCATTTCATATAATATTCACATAATTTCCTTATATATTTGTTTGATAGTAATCATGAAAATGACTTAATTTTACTCACCTAATTAAATAATTCCAAATATTTTAAATATATTGCATACCTTTTACATTATAATTCATTTTATTTTGCATTTATTTTCCAGCTAACCAATGACGCATGACGCTGGAGCGTCCCTTTAAATAAATTGTATTTTCTTGTTAGTGATTGGTGTAGCTCTATTTCTTGTGTAGCCTATTATGTGACTACCTGAAGTCTATAAATATAAGTCAATGTCTTGTAATAAGGATAGATTTTGAGATATGAATATGTTGTGAGTTTAGTCTCATGTGTTTCCTGTATCCTAAGAGTGATTCTTAGGTGGTGGATTCGTCGAGCCCCTACCTGGCCGGTGTCAACCAAACAATTACAAAGCAATATCTAATTCCAGCAATAGCGTACCTCATCTTGATCTGTTGGTTGAGATCTTTGACTACTAACCAAGAAGTTTTAGGTTTGAAATTTGTGCATGTGTGTGCAGATTTGTCCAAAAAAAATTTTTCTACCAATAAAATCAAGAAAATTATTTCCTTATCACACAATATTCACATAATTTCCTTATATATATATTTGTTTCACTTCCACAGTAATTAACAAAATCAATGATCATGACAAGGTCTCTTACGCCACATCACAAAATCATATTTATAACTACAAAATTTAATTTCTATCTCCCATTAATTATTTCTCAGGAGGTGTCAACTTCCTCTGTGTGTTGCTCGGCCTGTAAACCTTGTAAAGTGCTGTATCAGATTGCCCGCCCGACTGCGAAAACTTTATCTTGTGTCTGTGCCCAACAACTTTTCTTTTCCCATCTTTCTTTCACTTCTCCCTTCTCCTTTCTCTCACTACTCTCCTCGTTCTTCTGTACTACTTTCTCCCTCACTTCTCCTCCTCTATTTTCAGTCACCACTGTGTATACAAATGGGCCCATGGGTATATCCTTTAGGTCCAACAGAGGCTCGAGGGCTTCGACAACGGCTTTCATATCGGGCCTTGATTTTGGGCTATGGCATAAGCATTGGTGGGCTATTTTCGATGCCATTTGGGCTCCTTTAGTTGAATATTGTCCGTCGAGTCTTGGGTCCATTATACGATCAACTTTATTTGGATTAAACAAGTAATGCTTCGCCCATCCGACAAGATTCTGCTCCCTGTTTGGCCTACTTTTGTCCACCGAGCATCGTCCTGTAAGCAACTCGAGCAGCACAACACCGAAACTGTAGACATCGCTCTTTGCAGTGAGATGGCCTGTACAAAGCATTAAAACAAAGCTTCTTTCAGTGACTTATAAGTTTGACGAGAAACGTTTTTTTTTTTTTTTTATACATTCAATTAAATTTAGATTACTGATAGAAAAAGTCTCTCCGGAAAATTCTATAAGATGGCTGTGAGACCTATAATGATTTATTCTGTAGAATGTTAGCCATTAAAAGAGAAGCATAATATAAAGTCGAGTGTTGCAAAGATGAGGATGTTCAGGTGGATGAGTGGCTTTATTCTTAGAGACATGATATGAAATGAAAATATACATGAAGAGGTTGGATTAGCTTCAATGAAAGATACATAAGATTGGAGAGAGTCACTTTAGATGGGTTGGTTACATAAAACAGCGGCCTTCAGATGACCCGATTAAGAAAATAGATGTATTATATTTGACTAATATTAAGAAAAGTATAGATAGATCAAAAAGATTCGATGTAACTAATCCCACATAGTGGATAAAATCTTAATGTTGTTGTTGTAGTAATAAAATATAGATTATATGAAGGCACTTACCAGTCATGATGTACTCTGGAGCTGCGTAACCACGAGTTCCCATAACACGTGTTGTGACATGTGTTTCATCGCCTTCGGGGCCGTCCTTTGCCAAACCAAAATCTGAGAGCTTTGCATTGTAGTCCTGGTGAATAAAAAATCCAAATTTTTTTATTAGAATAATTTGTTAGCGATATTAATTATATAATTTAGAACTAAGACTTATATCTATTAGTTTCTTGTAAAATGTAACCGTTTGATTTTTTTGAATGAATCGAGCTCTGGTTCAATCTCTCCACCATAGCAAAACGTAGAAAACATTTTAAAACTTCCCGTTTGCTTTAAAAAAAAAAAACTTTTTTTTTTATGGGCAGAAAGAACGTGATGTGAGTCAAAAAAAAATTCAAATTTTTTTATTGCTATGCCTCCAAACTCATTCTATGAAACACACCATTTATTTGAAGATTGGTTAAGATAAGATACTTTCTAAACAAAAAGGTAAATAATGTTGAGATGAAATGTTTATGACGGTTTTTTTACTGTTTCTTAAAGAAAGTTATTTTAAGAAGTAGTAAGAAAGTCTTTATAAATGAAGTCTTAATGACATAAATATTAGTGATTGGAGGCACGTGTAATCTTGCATTTTGAGATTTGATTTAGGGTATATTTGAAATGGTTACAATTTTTTATATAGTTGATTATAAAGTTATTTTGGGGAAAATAGCTTAATAATTTTAACTATACAAAGAATCTTTTCATCACATAACTTTTTAAAAAACTATAAGAAAGCAACTAAAAAGTATTAGCCATTCAAAATTATGACTTTTTTTTAGACGGCTTTTTTACTGCTTCTTAAAATAGCTTTATAGTACAAAAATTAATTTTTTTAAACTAGAAAACTGCTTTAAGAAGTAGTAAGAAAGCCGTCACAAACGATGCCTATAACTATTGTCTGAAATCAAAACAGCAATAAAACTGTCTCAAATATACCTAGATTTTATGCTAGAATTAATTTATAATTTATGATATCTTTAAGATCATCATATTCGTCCAAGTATTTGATTGTTATGTTGATTTTAGGAAAATATAATCTAAAATTTTTTAGTCCTGAATAATATTCTAAATAAACTCTCTGTTTTTTTCGTTTCCTTGCGCTAAAAGAAAACTTTGAGGATCAACAGCTACGGCTTACGGTACAAGCCAAGAAGGCAAGAATAATAACCAATGACGATCGACCTTACAAATCTATTTATTTACTGATGATGTCATAGCTGACAAGCATGGTATATACTTATGGTAATTAATTAGCTGGGAAAACATTAAGTAATGTTAGAAAGTTCCTCAATTAAAACTTATATGCCTTGATTAATCTGGCATGCGTCACTCTCAGAGGACCAGCTGCTCTTCCTAATCCACTTGCCACTTTGGCTAAAAACTCGCCAATGGGAGCAGGCTATTTAGGATTTTGACTTAGGCTTTGTACTTTTTCTAAAAAGTAGTTTTAAAAATATTGTTTGCAAATCAGACATAATTTTCTAGATGGATAAACTTATAAGTAATTGTTAGCAGATATATCAAGAGTCCAAGAGGACAATACCGCCTGGCCTAGTTCGACCTGCCATCATCCAAATCAGGGCGGGGTCAAGGGGCAGTGCCCCCGGAACAAATTTTGATTTACTATTTTCTCTTTATATTTAGTTTATCGATCCCTAACAATAACACTTTTATACAATGTGTTTAATTAGGTTTTGGGCAATATCATCGTAGTTTTAAACTGTTATGGGAGGCAATTGCCTAAAAACTTTATAATAAAGACTAAAAAAAGATTGAGGGGGACAAATTAACTAAAGAATCATATAATAAATAAAAATTTAACTTTTAGTGGGGCCAATTGACCCCCTGGGTTCAAGGGGGTTCCACCCGAAAACAGAGTTTTCTAACGGAGAAGTTAATATCATAAAGCTTTTGAAAACATTACAAAAATATAGTTCTTTAAAATCATTTTTGACGTTTCAAAACTGAAAAGGCGAAATTAAGCGTCCCAAACGATGCTTTAATTATCATTAGTAATACCGATCTAATTATTTAACTTTCTAACAAAGTAGAAAGAGTAATAAATTACCTCATCTAACAGTATGTTAGATGCCTTGAAATCTCGATAAATTACTGGTTTGTCAGCCTCATGCAGGAAGGCCAGACCCTTGGCAGCTCCAACTGCTATCTTTAACCTTGTCAACCAAGGCAGCGAAACGAATACGTCTGCAATTAATCATAAGTTAAAAAGATTTAGGTCAACTAATTAACAAAAATTTACACCTAATTAAATGTTTAAACTGTGTTATACACAACTTGGGACCGTAAGCATAAATAAAGTCAGCAGAGCATTTAAAAATGATGAAGAAATGCGTCAGGACTTGTCACAAGCTGAAAGAAAACTGCCCCTCGTGTACAATAGTCGTTACTTGCTTACCATGTTAATTGAAACGTGAATCTTTGTATTATTCTATATGGGAATTGGTTACAATATAATAGCTTGCTTGTGGTTGAAGGTTAATTTGTTGAATTTTATTTGTACTGAAGAGTCATTCTTAGCTGAGGATTATATATTTTTTCTATAAAATAGTTAGTAGGTATAGGTATATTCTATAGGAATTAATAATCAGAGGATCAATATGATATTTTCTACTATAGCAGCTTTGATAAGCTCAAAACTGGAAATTAGCGAGAGAATTTTTTGAAATTTGACTCAGTTTTGAATAATTTCAGCTGATTTGATTCAATGTTGAGTTTCGTTTCATATCATGATTATTCAACAAGTTTATGCTGACTTTCGACTACCTAATGCAACCCTCCATTTTTCTCATATAAGACTTGGGATCTGACAACGACATGATTATTCGACGGCTTTCCGTTGACCCGGTTAGGAAAATAGAGGTATTAGCTAGATTTAACTTATATTAAGGAAGTTAAATGTTGAACTAATAAAACTTGGTTAGAAAATATTAGAAATTATCTTTCTTTATTAGATTTAAGCAATAATTTGACTTTAAGGATTCATGTAGCCGACTAATGTAGCTGATCCCATGTAATGGGGCAAAGGCTTAATGTTGTTGACATTGTTGTTGAGGTTCATTCCATATTCAAAATTGTAATCGGTTTCGAATGTACTCCAATTAGAATCCATTTCACATCCACTTGGGCCAAAAGTTGCTCAACTAAAATTTATATTCATGCAATCATTTCACATCTTATTTGATGTTGTTGTTATTTTGAATAATTTCAATTGAATATTGAAACTACAACTAAAATTTTTAATCTTAAGTTGAGCCAAAAGTTGCTCAAACTCAACTCGATATCATCAACTCAAATTTCTACAATTTTAATCTATCTATACTTTATAATATTTGAAGAGTTTAATCTTTTCGTAAATGCACAATATAGTATAATGAATGATAATGTAGATAGAGAATGAATTATCTCGAAATTAAAAGGAAAAAATATTCATATCCTGCCCGTAATTTAATTATTTATAACACTAACACTTTTGTCATAAAAAATAATAATAAAATTTATATTTTTATTCATATCACAATTACTTTATTTAGAATTTTAATATATAAAAATTACATACAGTCTGCAAGTTTCCTTGCATGCGCTCTTTTGAAATATAATTCTTAATAAATTATTAATTTTATAATGGATAAAGTTAAAATATAATAATATGCTTTTTTTTTAAATAAGCTCCATTAACAGTGACCGTAGACTTTGACATGTAACATCATACAACAGCTTGCTTTAGGGGGGGTTCAACTAACCTGAATAAAGTCTTTATATACCTAAACCACCACCATATATTTACTCTCCGCACCAACTCTACTTCGAAACTACTTTGTCTTTCTATTCCCTTTATATTTTCAACTCAAAATATTTATCAAAATTAAAAACGCCATTACTGTATCTCTGCAATCTTAGAGAAATAAAATAAATGCTGGAGGGCTTACTCTTAAAGAGATGATTCTCCAAACTCCCCTTTGACATGTACTCATACACCAGAAGCCGATGCTTTTCCTCGTAGCTGTATCCAATCAATTTTACCAGATTTTGGTGCTTTAATTGCCCAAGAAATATCACTTCCGCCTAATCAAAATTATTTAAATCAGATAATTAAGAACACAAATTGTGTTTAATTAGTATAATCTTTCGAAATTAGTATGTGTTATGTAGTGCATCCTCACCAGCCATTCCCTGTGTCCTTGCGACCCTTCGAGGTCTAAAAGCTTAACGGCCACTGACTGCGGCGTCAGACCGGGCCGCAGCTTCTCGTCGACCGACCCTCGGTAGACCGGACCGAACCCGCCGCTACCAATAAAGTTGCTCGTGGAGAAGCCTCTTGTGATGGCCTTCAGTTCTTCCATGCTGAAGATATGGAGGTCGGAGCCAGGTAATGAGAGAGAGAGGTCCTCTGGTGTTAAAGAAGTCGTTGAGTTGCTGAAATTGGATAACGAGATCCGCTGCGGCGAGCTTTCGATGGCGGCGACGCGCCGCACTGGGAGGGTTTTCTTCTTTGAATCGCCGGCGAAGGTGGCTCCGCACCAGCAGTCGGAGAAGGACTTGAAGAGTTTGAGCATGTTGGGTTAATGGTTTATTGGATGCAGAAATAGAACGTGAAAGTTGTGGGAGAGAGAGAGCGATTAGCCTACGCTTTAGAAAAGGTATCGCAGGGAAATATATAGAGGGCCAAAACGTGTTGTGGCCTGTGGGCGGTGTGACCGAGTTCAGAGTTTAATTTCTTAATTTTAAGCAAATTAATTTTGAGGGGTAATTAATTTTGTACTAATGATAATAATAAAAGTTCAACAATTGTGCAAGATTTTAAAACTTTATGATTTTTAGTTCGTAATAAATATATAATTCATACGCTTTGAATATTAATTACAAGTTCAAAATTAAAGTGCAAAAATAGGATTAGATTAAAAGTTATTGTTTTTTTCAATTAATTTAATTTTTTTTCTTACTTGAAATAAATATATATTTGTCATGTTTTAAAATTTTTGAAATAAAAATTTTGTTTGGAATAACCAGCAATAAATTATAAAATATGTGATTTAAAATTATTTTCTTAAAAGAATCATATATTTTAATCAATCACTATTATAATCTAGTAGTTAAAACAGCACATATAGCAGCAATATTAAATTACCTGCTAATTTTGATATTTTACGACAATAAAAATTGCTGCTTAACAACGTCAACAGTGTTAGGTTTCATTTGGGGCAGCATTCTTGCTGCTTAATAAAAAATGTTTTAGTAAAAAAAAAAAGAGTTACTAGAAAATTATTTTATAAAATAACAAAGAAAGAATCCAAAATGAAATCTTAATTAATAGTTCTTATATCTTAATTGCGGTCAAAATTGCTATATAGCTCTCCTTAGTAAATATTATGAATCAATTAGATTTTCAACACGCAGCTCGTCTTGATATACCATTCACTTAAGGAAATATATTTTTCAAATTATCTCATAAAACCTCAAAATCACAATTATTACATGGAGCATGCAACTATTATTAATATGGCAAGCCCAGTTGTGTTGTCTTCCAAGCACAGCGGTGCTCGTTTATGCCTCACAGAACGACGTGGCTCTTCCCTGGTCAGTTGGCTTCCTATCCGTTTGAAGTCTTCCTGAAGTTTTTCTTCTTCTCAAACATTCTGCACACTCAACTTGTATTGTGCTGCCATCTAATACTATTGTTTTTTTTTTTAACTGTCACCAATAAATATAACTATGAAAAATATTTTGTAATTTTTTTATCATAAAAATATCAATCTATTTACTGACAACTTATCATAAAACAAGTCAAGCCGACCAAACTAAATTATTCATTGTCTTGATCAAATTGAGCAACGACCTTGATTAACGTAGAATTTTCTGTCATCGTTCTTACTTAGTTCAGAATTGCTATATGAAGTTAACCAAGTAGTCTACTCCTCTGGTTGATGTTGGTGTTGAGTCGCCTGTGATCCATATATGGGTTTCCTTCTCTAATTTAAGTTCTCATTTATTCTCTCCATGTATCCTTTTTTGTTTGGGATTGATTTATGATCGGCCTCTTAAAGTTGATTCGGCTACTTCCATGGATTCCAGACCGTCTGTAGCTCGTGTGCTTGTTGAGCTTGATATCACCAAACCTTATTCGGATAAAGTTTGGTTGGGTCCTGAGAACCTAGGTTATATTCAGCATGTGTCAATGGAAACTTTTCCTGCATTTTGGCTTCGTATAAATGTATAGTGCATTTGAGTGGTGATAGCCGTCCTCTTCAGACTGCCCCGTCAAATGTTGTTCCTATTACTCTTATTACGTTAAATGTAAATGTTTACGGTGAGGGTGATAAGGTGGAAAATTTGATTTGTTGTGATGCTATGGACGGAGCTCAAATTTTGTGTCCCGAGATTGGGAATGTTGTGGTATGTGATAATACTTTTATTAATATTGTTGATGAAGTAATTAATGTTGTTTCTAATATGTCTAAGGATTTGGTTTTGAACTTTGCTATTAATGAGGCTTCTAAGCCTGATTTGGCATTAAGACGTTTGCCTAATGCTTCTGTCACTAGTGCTGATGCTATGGTTGTCGAGGATATCCAATCACCTATTTTGGATGGGATTACTACTCCTGTGGGCTGTAATAACTTGGTTGTTCTCAATTCCGCTAGTGTTGATGTCGTCCTTACTGTGCTCGTTTTTTAGTCGTTGAATGAAGTTAACTGTAGCTTGAACTTGATGGTTAGTCCTTCTAGTGGGAAGGATGAGGAGATGTTGAGAGATGATTCTTCTGAGGAATTGGCTTTGACTGTTGTGCCTGAGGGTAATTCTTTGGTTGTTTGTGATGTGGTCACTAATGTTTCTTCTCCTGCTGTGCTGTTGGATGGACATCTTGTTGTTGTCCCAGTTAATTTAATCTCTTCTAATGCTTTGGTTGCCCATGTGGGTGGCAGATCGGGGGATAGTGTTAGATTGCAAACTGATTGGCTTAAAAACTATTCTTCTTCTTCTTCTGAGGCTAAAGAAGTGTAAGTTTTAGCTCATAAAGGTCTTTTGTGAGATGATCATTTTTGGGTGGGTAAACGTCCAAAGCGAAAATCCAAAAAATAGCTCTTTCTGGTATGCTTGGTGGATGTCGTGTTGGTGGTTTTGTGTCTCCTCCTATTTGGCTTCTTGTTTCCTTTTCTGGTTGTATCTTTTGTTGGTCATACGGATATTGCTAGTTTTTTGGGGCGATGATGTGGCTCGGGCTCATCACTCTGGATTCGTGGCTAGTTGGCAACCTTTCTTGGTGGTTATTCTTAGCGTTGTTGGCGGTTGGTTAGCTTTTTGGTGGATTTTTGCACATTCACTTCTTTGGATGGTCCGTGTCTAAATTCGGAGTGGTTGATAGTCTTTGTCAATGCTGAGCCTGGTGGCCTTTGTGCCTACTTATATTCTCGTTTAATCCTCCCTTTTGTAATCTTCTATTGTATCCGGTTTCTTCTTCCTGTCTTATGTTGTTTTGTCCCTTGTTGTACTTCTTTTTGTCTTCATGGAATAAAATTTTTTTCTTAAAAAAAAATATTGCATGATTTTTTTTTTTTTAGTTAAAACCCACAAACTTTGAGTTTAATTCGATCTACAATTTTGGACTAGCTCATAATTTGACTTGTTTATTTTGAAAGAAGGAAAATGATAATAATTCAAGGAATGAATAAAACGATTAAAAAATAGAAATTATAAGATAAATAATAAATAAACACTTGAATAAAAGGAAGAGTACAATAATTTTTAAATATTTTTTATAATATTATACTTAAACTCTTAAATAATAATATATTTTAAGTATTTTACAACAATATTTTTGAAATGAGATAACGAATTGAGTCAAGATTGGCTTAAAATTAACCCATTAGCTCAGTGCGTGAGACCAACTCACGTGCAATTTATCGAGCGAAATCCAAACCAAATCACAGAGTCGGCTCTTAACTCACTTACACCCCCTCTAATAAAGGAAAAAGAAGTCGACTCTTCAAATTATCTTAGTCAAGAACTGACTCCATGCATTAAAAAGAAAATTCAGAGATCGGGACATTCATCACATAACTTTCAAAGCCAAAGGCCAATCTCAACCCTTCTAAGTGCAAAAATTGCTTACTTTTAAGAACAACGCGCATATATTTTCTACTTCGTTGCTGGCCAACTCGCACTTTTTACATGCTGATTAGATTGAAACCTGTTTGTGAGGCCCTGAGACTGGAAAATTTATTTTGTGGACATTGGATTGTGTTTGGAGACCAATCAAAACGCAATATATCACTGTTTTGCTCGGTGCTCGATACTGCTATATACCGGATGACATTGCGCGTTCTGATTGATCTCCGAACCATCCGATGTCTGCACAGAATAATTTATATTGCGACTCCTATATTAATGTATAAAACTAAATTCTAAGTCCACATTAATGATTGAACAAACAAAATTATAATATACGAAATATATTATAATGGACTTCGAGATCGTTTGTTTTATATTGAAATTAACGTTGAATGCGATAAGTTAAATTATTGTAATCTTAATCTGATTATTTTATATTAAAATATTCTGATAAATTTGTTCTTCATAATTAGGATGGCAGTGTATCACGTGATCTGTCGCTGTTTACCATAGTTGTCTGATTCCTTGCATTTCCACTATCTCTCTCTCTCTCTCTCTCTCTCTCTCTCTCTCTCTCTCTCTCTCTCTCTCTCCAACCTTCTGCTTAACTTAACCAATTAAGCAATCATCATTGTTTCTGCTTAACTTAACCAATTCTTGATCGATGAAAGTAGATCAAAGAGATCACGAACAGCACAAATTAAGCCCCATTGCTAAAATATTAATTAAGCAAATCGTTGCAGTGGTTATCCTAAACAACGTACGTAAGAGGAACAATAAAATATAAATATATTCCAAACAGCTAATTAATTAAATGCAAACCAAATCATAATGATTGTTCAGATTCATTTCGAGAAGCATTTGTTGCAAATGATGAGCCTATAAAATGTAAATATTAACAAGATTGGAATAAATGAGAATGCAATGAAGGGAAAAAAAAAAGTCGGCCTCTAACAGCTTTTCATGTATTTGTTCCAACAGAAATGTCACCGTCCATCATATTTTTGGTAGCTTTTTTGGAAGTATGTGATTTTCAATAGATTTTAGTGCACCAAATCTCATACTTGAAATCCCAGACTTGTACTGTGTGTCTCCTACCAATGAAAGAGAAACAAGAAAATAACGAAGGCAAAGGAAACTTCCATCTGAACGCAGGATAAAACGTAGGAGAAAACACAGAATGCGAGTTTCATGCGTATGGCTGGAACTTTTATTTTGTCCAGTGTAAGGATGCAGAGGAACATCCAGTTGTAGGTAAAATCGTGCCTATACCGAGGTGTACCGAATTTTTTCAAAAAACTCGATACACCTCGGTATAGGCACGATTTTGTCTACAACCGGATGTTCGACTGCATCCGGTCGGAGGACATAATAATTCTTCGTATGATTGACTTCTAATATTATTAGCGTACGGTTATCAGAAGCTAACTTATGAAATTTATTTATATTTTGTTTCTTTCTCTTGAACTGTATTATTTATTATCTTTGGAAGGAAAGAAACAATCGTTGTTTCTCTAATTTTTGGTGCAGCCCCACGTCTATTGTTATGGCTATCAAAGTTGTTGTTTTGGCTAAAGTTAAGAGATGGAAAAATGTGGACACGCTCAAAACGAATTTTGCTGGGATGTTTTAACCTTTTGGGCTACATTTGTTTTGATTTTTGTTGGACGATGATGTTACGGGTTAACTCTTGGGGAGTAATTCTGTTGCTAACTGCCCCTTAATTTGTGATGGTCCAGTGCCTACCAGTTTATACTTGGCAGGCTTGTGGCAACCTGGGCTCCATGAGCACTATTCTTTCTCCGCCAATTCTAAATCAAATTGATGTTTTTTGGGTTTTGAGTTATCCTGTCCTCAGTCCTTTTTGATCCCTTTCCCCCCATTTTCTGGTTGGGGCTATGGGATTTCTTTTTTCTATAATTGTTTTTCTTGCTTTATACAAAATATTTATTTTTAGGTTTAGCGTTGGTCCTTTAATATTTTCCCGTTGAAAGCTCAACGATTGGTTTGTATTCATTGATCGCTATCAATTAAAAGCAACATGTGTGTTTGTAAGGAAAATTGCCAAAAACCTTCTGTTATTTAAGGTTTTTTTTTAAATATCGTAAATACCATATTATATTCTAAAACAAATAAATAAATCTATATTTTTATCTATATTTTTATGAGATGCCATAAAAAATTCAAAATATATTTAACTCATTCTTCATACGAAAGGGACATGGAGCTTGGAGATTGGTGTCAAACTTGGATTTGGACTTGGAAAGAGCTCTATTTGATGATCGACAATGATGAATTGCCACTCAACAATCAACATCCAATCTCATAACTACCATTGCTTGATTAAGGTCCCCCAGCGATTGTCATGACTCTGACCTCCCAACTACTATCACTTGGCTATTATCTTCTGTTGGATTCATCACCAACAACATCAAAATATATAAGACTCAACGAACACCATTAACATCAATGCTATTAGCTAGCCGATTTCATCGCTTTTCATCATCAATAATATTCTGTCAACACACATCATTACCTATAAAATTGATGCATTATATTGATGAATAACATCGCCAATACGGTGATTGTATGGCGCCAACACTAAAGTTAATGCCCATTAGCTATCAATGTTACCTACTATTACTCATAATTCTGATGCAACAACTTTGCCAATAAGGTCGATACATATTATTGACACCAACTCCGACTATTAATATCAAAACCTAGAATCTACTTGACTTATTAATCTCTAGCCTTCTCTCCATAAATGAGAATGACCAAAAATATCACAAATTATTTCTAAAAAATAATTTAATGCCTTCATTATTTACAACTTTCACCATAAAATCCTTTATATTTATTATATTTTATCAACACCTTTCTCATTTATAAGAAAGAAGATCATTTGAAATCAACAAAATATGCTAGTAGAATCATTTTATTTGGGTCACACCAGTGGCTTTTTCCTTTTTCAAATTTAAGCATAAAACCTCTAGTTATCTTACAATATTCTTTTATTTGTGTATAATGTAACTTTCTAAAATTCTTAAACATCAAATTTAATCTACTTTTCTTTAATATTTCAGTACGCAATAAAAGAATTTGTTTTGCAAATCTACCATTTTGATGTTTACTAAACCTTAATTTTACCTCAGTTAATTGACCCTATGCTTTTTAGGAAATGAGATTTATTGGCTGTCATTCTTTATTTCTATTTAATAGGTTCCTATATGGTCCATATATTTAATACGGTCAGAAAAGGGATATAATAATAGAAACCAAAATGAACAGACAATAAATAAAGGAACCATATAGATATAGTAACAAAAAAAAAACAACCAATAAATATATGAACATTTTTGTATTGTTAATAATAAATAATATTTTTAATGGTCAAAATTATTCCTAATTAACTGGCCATTTTCAGTTTTAATTTAGCAATTAAAATTGAGCGTTATTCAGTTTTAATTCAAAAATTAAAACTAACCATTTATTTGTTTTAATTCAGATCTTAAAAAAGAAATTTCATTTATTGCTATGATAGGTAACAATTAATTCAGAAGTTCTATATATATTGGGTCCATAAGCCTTTCTCTCCAATTACAAAGTTGGCGGGCTACGCAAGTCAGGAGGACCGTAGTCGGCTGGCGACGGAGGTCGGAAGGACTGTCACTACAGGAAAATCGCCAAAAAACAGGCAATTTTTTCCGGCGGCTAAGATGGTTAAACCGACGGTTTTCAATACTACCGGCGGCTTTTCGGCGGTCCTCAAGCCGTCGGTAAAAATGGCGTAGGAAACAATTTCCGGCGGTTTATTTCCGGCGGTTTTATTAGCCGACGGCTTTCCGGAGGCTAACATCGCCGGTGATTACCGAATTTTGTACCGGCAGTGTTTCGGCCGTTGAGTCGCCGGTTATTTTACCGACGGCTAACCGGCGGTCACTTCACCGACGGCATGCCGGCGGTTACAACGGCCGTCGTGCGTTCGATCAACCGCCGGCTAGCGTCGGTTTACCACCGGTAAAATTGCTGGCGATTACCCGGCGGTAATGGCCGACGGTACTACCGGCAGTTTACACCGCCGGGCTTTCACCGGATAACCTCCGGTATATTACCGGCGGTGTAAGGAAATTACTGTCGGCGTCAATCAGCCGTCCGGTATCGAGGTTTCCGGCGGCCGAACCGCCGGTTGGCCACCAGAAAGCTGTAGCACTTGAAAAAAAAATTAACAGCATTTTTTCTATTTGAGGAAGGTTCACCCTAAATTCTAAACCTGCAGAAATAGCAATACATAATAAGAAGTTTTGGGAAACACGCCGTTATATTCATCACAACTATATACATAAGCACAAATTAAACAAACAAGTTTATAATCAAACATTAAAAAGTTCTAAATAAGTTCATCAAACAAAAAACATGTTCACAAGTTCTAAATTCAATAAAGTTACAATCACAAGTTCACAAGTTCTAAATACAATCATCAAACATAAAAAAGATCTAATTCTCAGTTGTATCGTCACTGTCTGGAGATGGCTGCTCTTGCTCCTTCTTCCTTTGATTTTTAACTCTGTAGGATTGCAGCTCTACTTGCAAGTTGATGTCTAAGCGATTTATTTATAATTTGAATAATTAGGGATTAACCACAACATCCGTTTTTATGAAAATAATATAATTAAGTTCTACAAACCACATTAATGACTAAGACATTAATTATAATTAATTAGATAAATATAGTGAAATTATCCTACAGGTTTTTTACTATATTTATAAAATTAATTAAAATAAAATATAAAATTGTATTTTCTAACTTATCTGCAGGAATTAGAAAATGAATATAATTTGATAGTTCTATTACAAAAACTTAAGTAAATCTATTAAAATTAAAACTTTAGCTCGGAGGCAAGTTTTATGCTAATAGATTTATTAATCATCTTAGTTTGTTATTCATAAATATAAAAATATCCGCTAATATTCATGGTTCAGTCGATTAGTATAATAATATTAGAGAGCTAATTAACGTAATTGATGAACAATTCAACACTTCAACCAAAGCTCTTGCTAGTGCGCTGATTATGAAGTAGTTTTCCTCCCTGAGGTAAATGAAATTAAAGGTTTAAGAGAGCACATAATGCAAATGCGACATTACAGCTCAGCTTTAGACAGTTAAGGTTGATATATCTGAGTCCTTTCTAGCACATTTTATTATGAACACTCTTTCATAATAATATGGTCCTTCTAAATTATCATATAACACACATAAGAATAAATGGTCAATTAATGAGCTTATGACGACCATCCGTGTTTAAGAGGAGTAAACATTAGTTGAAAATGGGTGAGAGTGTAATTTAGCTACATATAAAAAGGAGTGAAGTTAAGCAAGAAGAAAGAAAAGGGTAAAATATTATGTCAAGGTGACATCCATAAGGAATCAAAGAATTTCTTTTATTAAAAAAAAAAAGGAACATGAAGAAGGATTGCATCAATTTTAAAAATTAGCTTGACAAGAAAGGTAAAATAATATCATTTGTCTATTATGAATCTAATATGGCTAATATTATTTATAGCACGTACATGATTGATTAATTCAGGATCTATAATTATATTTATAATACTTTGTATGATATGCAAACTCTAAAGAAGCCAGTGAGAAATGAGTAATACATTTATTTGAAAAATAAAATGAGCTCATCTATTGAAGCTATTGGAACATACTATTTAGCACATAGTATAGGTTTCATTTTAGCATTAGAAAATACGTTTTATGTGCCTAGTTTTTCTAGAATTTTGATTTCAATTTTCAAACTTGTACTATTTGGTTATACCTTTAAATTTTCAGAAACTTCTATCGATCTACATTATAAATATGAACTTATTAAAAAATTTATTTTGCCTAGTGGTCTTTTTTAGATTAATATGTTTATAAAATAGTTTCAATAATAATATAATGCATATTTAAACTGATATTAAAATATGTGTAATAAATAAAAATTCTTTTATGTTTTGCATGGCACTGAAGATTAGCTAGTATATATCTTTATAAATATGATTAGAAGATTGTTGAATGAAGGAGTGCTTAATACCTTTGATTTAACTAATTTTAATTCTTGAATATGTTGCATTAAAGGTAGACCCAAGGACTGTTAATATATATATTTTTGGATATACTAAAAAGTTTAGGGATTGTAGATTTTATTATCCATGTAATAACACTAGAACTGTAGAATTAAGAAACACAAAATTTCTTTAAAATGATTTGATTAGTGGGAGACTGGAGTGACCAATTATGAAGCTTAGTTCCTAGAAAGGAATGTATATATATATATGCACAAACTTTCATTTCAACTGACAGGTTAATTATTACTCATAATACTCCTAAAGTGTAAATGGGTATTTTACAACCATTAATAAAGATCCGACAAGCTGCTAATAAACTTGTAGATTTAGTTGAACAACCAACTTCATGGTAGAAGGTTGTTACAACATTAAGACGATCTATTAGGAAAAGATATAATGTATTCCTTATGACTATATTGTATATATTCAAGAATTTGACTATAATATTTGAGCTAAAAATGATCCTGAAATAATCTTCTTTATGATTTGATGTCATAAAATATGAGATAAATTTAATGGCACATAACAAAGTCTGAGATCTTATTAAGTCACCTAATAGTATGGTGTAAATAGGTCTTTAAAATATAAAAAGAGTAATTAGGAAACATAGAAAGATATAAAGCAGGATGTGTTACTAAATGATTCACTCAACAAGAAGTGATCAAGTACTAAGGGACTTTTTCTCCTATATCTAAAAATGTTTCCTTCAAAATTATCATGACACTTGTTGGGCATTTTGATTTAGAGCTGTAATAAATGGATGTGAAAACTACATTTCTAAATGGAACACTTCATGAGTTGCAGGTTTACATGAAACAACCAAAATGATTTACCTCTAGTGAAGGTGAGCATTTATTGTTTAAGTTTAAGAAATCTATATATGGATTGAAACAAAACTTCTCGTCAAATTCTATGATGTAATCTCTTCATTTGATTTTATAGAAAATATCATGGATGTATAGACCATAAGATCAGTGGGAGAAAATTTTATTTTTAAATTTTATATGTAGATGATATTTTACTTGCAACTAATGATAAAGCCAGCCTTATTGTGTGAGTTGAAATAATTTCTCTCTAAAAATTTTGTTGAACTCATCAGCCTCATTATGTCTGAGCCCACGTCCACCTCGTTCTGCATCTGAGCCCACGTCCGCCTCATTCCTCTTCAGTAGGATCGATCAAACACGAGCTAGCTAACACAACGAGCCCAAAATTCTGCTCGAGCTCAAGCTTGAAACTCCATAAGCTCAACTCGCGAGCTCAAGACGGCTCACGAGTTGGTTTGAGTCAGCGCACCCCTAGTCCACTCATTGTCTCTCACTCAATTAGATTCTGCCCCAAATTTATCTCCTTCATTGTTAAATCACATATTTGAAATCATACCAAAAAAGTATACATGAAATTCTTCAAATCACATATCTCTAACCGGCTTTAGGATCTTCTTCCAGGTTAAGTAAGGAACATCATATTTATTCTTTATAATATCACGGATCATCTGTATAAGTGGCTTTGAAAGATTGAAGCTGCATGCTACTTTTTTTGTCAATAACATGTAATATATTAAAATACAAACAACTTAATAACATAAACTGACTTACTTATCGCCCTTAGGCTCAATGTATTGACGCTTATCTGTTGCAGCTGCATGATCGCTAATGCCAACCTCTGGTGGTATAAATGATTCACCCTGTTCATGCTGCACCAGATAGAGGTAGTAATATGGGTAAGGGTAAGGAGGGTGAGGACCAGTGGATAGACCAATTACCTATGATGATGGTGGGGGATAATATGGATAGAATGGAGAAGCATGTGTCTGATCTGGAGAGGGGAAGTGAGGACTCGTCGAAGGAGGAGGGAAGTGGCAAGGAAAGTATGGAGGTACAATAGCAGGTGGATCTGAAGGTCCCTGACCCTGCTCACTCAGGGACTGTTACTGGCCCCTAGGTGGTTGTGGTGGTGTAGGTACATCACCAGGTGGAACTGATGGTCCCTCCCCTTCATTAGGCTGTGTGGCTCTACTAACAGTAAACGTCTTCCACCAGATCTTTGAGGCAAATAATTTATGAGAAGAATCGTCGCCTAAAGTCATCTCAATTAAAAGAAATAATTAGTAAAGCATTGTAATATATAAAAAGTACAAATAAAAGAAGCAATTAATAAAAAAGTACAATTCTACAATTCTAAATATAATATAATACAAATACAAGAAGCAATTAATAAAGCAGTTAATGAATTACAAAAATAAAGAATGCTAGAATACAAGTTGAAAATTAACATTTTCATTTCTTAGATTTTAAAATTCTACAATACTAAATTACAAAAACTATTCATAATCATCAAAACTATTTTCATTGCTCTCAAGGGTATCTTCACTTTCATCTTCATTCTCATCTTCGCCTGAGCTAGTTGAATTATTCACATCTTCTAACTCCATTTCAATACTAGAGGTTGTAGTTGGCATCTCCTTAATTTCAACAGGCCTATAACTTGACATCTCATCATCTTGATATGCAGTTGCTATAATATATTGTCGATCAATTATTTTTCATATTTTTACTTTATGACAACTAGCCAATCTTGTTTGTCTCTACGACCATTGGGATATTTGTTGAAATAAACGAATAGTTTGACTTGCTAACACAAATGGATCAAACTTCCCGTATCTTCTATTATATTTTACATCTACTAAACCATACGCAGGATGAATCTTTATGCCTCTATTCTGTACTGGATCATACCATTGACAGTTAAACAAGCATATAAAGTTCTCATCTTCGTCTGGGTACTCCAGGTTAAGAACCTCATTCAGAATACCGTAATAATCACACTCATCTTCTTCATGAGTGTTCCCTCTAATACATACTTCACAATTTTCAGTCTTTCTTTCTTCACTCCATGACTTGGTATGAAATATGAACCCATTTACTATATATATTGGCTAAGTTCTTACTTTTCACATTGGATCTCATGCTAGTACTTACAAATCTTTATCAAAATATTTGTTATCAGGGTTTTGTACCTAGAAATATTTTTAAATATTAGTATTTTTTATAATAAATAAGATTTAAATTTTTAAAATTGATGTGCTCACATATGATCTGAACCAAGTTAGAAATTTATTTGTAACTGCTAGCTCAATATCCAACGAATCTGTCAAAGAAAAATTGCTTATGAAATACCTGGTGACAAATAATATTTTAGTATTTTAAATTAATAAATATTACTCATTATTAATATTATACAAGAACTTACTCTAAGATTGGCTCAACTTCTTTACAGTTCAGTATCATATATAAATTCGTTGTATTTATTTCTAAATCGTTAAGAAATCTTTCAACACATTTGCTACTGGGCTTTTTTGGCCTTCTAAATACTGATAGTGTAGCATGTGATTATTCTTCTACATCGAAGTTCATAATTACGTCCGATCTTTGTTCTTGTACTACTTACATGGGGCTCAAAGTAGTATGAGCAAAAATGAGTTGTTTCTTAAGACAAGTAGGCTTCACATATTGATCCTTTTGGTCTTGCTTTATTCTTAACATATTTCTTCATCTTATTCAAATATCTATTAAACAATTACAATCATAAAGTTAATAAAATTATGTTATCTCAACTTATTCAAAAATATTTGAGACTTAATAAAAATTTGAACTCATTTACCTTTCGAAAGGATACATCCAACGATATTGTACAGGTTCATCAACTCTAGCTTCATAAGGTAGATGGACTATAAGATGTTTCATAGAATCAAACCAAGTATTTTTTTCCTCCATGTTTTAGTGTGGAAACTTTGCTATTCTCCATGTAGTAAGGACATGCTAATTTTTCTGCTGTGCTCCAATCAGACAACATACCATAGGCTAGAAAATTACCAATAGTCCACAACAATGCAGCTCGAAGCAGAAAATTTTATTTTGTTGACATGTCATATGTGAGCACTCATTCTCATAATAACTTAAGATCATCGATTAGTGGTTACAAAAAAATATCAATTTTTACTTTCAAATTTTGTGGTCCAGGTATTATAAGAGTTAAGAATATGTACGGAGTAGTCATACACATCTCTGGTGGAAGGTTGTATGATGTTAATAAAACTGGCCAACAAGAGTATGGTGTAGTTGTTTGACTATAGGGTGTAAAACCATCAGCGCATAATCCCAATCTTATGTTGCGGGGTTCAGCAGCAAATGAAGCATGCACTTGATTAAAATATTTTCACGCTTCAGCATCTGATGAATGAGAAAGAATACCACTTTTTGCTATTTTCTCCTTATGCCATCTCATATGACCTGCTGAACTCATTGATGCATAGAGTCGCTGAAGTATTGAAATAATTGGTAAATAAAATAAACAGGAATATGACACATCTTTCTTTGGATGATGTTATTTTTTTGAGTTTGGCTTAAACCGAGGAGCATTGTAGGTGCGACAAATAACTTCTGCTGCATCATCTTTATAGTATAACATTCATCCATCAATACAACAATCAATTTTTGTAGTTGTGAGACCTATCTTGAATACTAATTTCTTTATTCGGTACAAATCTGAGGAAATTAAATTGTCCGCTGGATTATTTTCTTTCATAAGACTAATAAAGTCATTAAAACAATCACGAAAAATATTATAATCAGTTTTAATACTTAGCATCCTCACTGTAATGGATAATTCTGAATGTGTACTGCAACCATCCCAAATTGGCTTTTGAGCTGAATGTAATAACTCAAAATTTTTTTGTATTTCTGCATTTGGTGGCTCTTCCATACTAGACCTTAAATTATGACCTACTACATCAAAAATGAGGTCTTCATAAGGTCTACTCATTTGATCTTCATCAAATATTTCATAAGTTGTAGATGAACCGGCTTGAGCATCTCTATGTGGCTCGTACTCGCCATGTGAAGTCCAAATCCAGTAATTTGGAAGAAATCCCCTAAGATATAAATCAAGCTTCACATCTTCAGGCTTGAGGAATGCTAGATTTTTATGCTTCGAACATGGACATCTAAACATCTTATCAAATTGAAAGGAATGCAGTTGAGATGCAACTTGAATGAAAGTTTCAACTCCCTATATAAATTCAACTGTCAATCCTTTTCGATCCGGCAATAATCTGTTATACATCCAATATCTCTCTTCTTGGATAGTCATTTGGACATTGAAGCAAGCGTTCCCCTACATAGTCATGAAAATATTTATTAGAACGCATGTGCAAACATGTTATACTTTAGGTGGATGAGTGGATTTAATCATAGTATAATTTTCAATGAAACTAATCTCCAGAGCAAAGGGCATTAACCCAAAAAAGTTGCTATATAATAGCTTGTGATTACAGCTTCATACGAGGATGAAAATTAAAGATGTTGTATAAGCTTGGAACTTGTGGTCTTAAAAAATTCACACCCCGACCTTTGCTGAGAGACTTCTAATGTGTGTTCTAGATGTATGATATTCTTAAGCTTTTCTTGATGTATGATTCTTAAGCTTTATTCACGTATCTATCTTAACATTCTTATTTTTGTCACATTCAAATTAGATATCAATGAATTATTTACAACCTAACAGGATAATCAAACCCAAATATTGGCTGCAGGATAATCATCAACACAAACTAACCATCTATATCAACTATCAACAACAACAACATTAATTCTTTATCCCACTATATGGGGTTAACTACATGAATTCTTTTTCTTCATTATGTACTGTTAAGAGTAAGATTCTCGTTTACATCTAAAGAAAAGTTCATTTTTAATACTTTATAACTAAGTCTTTTTATTGATGCTTTTAACTTTCTTAACATGGTATCAAATCTAACATATATGTTATTCTAACTGGGACATCATAAAGGTTGATGTTTTATGCGACCAAATCATCTAAGGCAACTCTCTCTAATCTTATGTACCACAAGAGCTACTACAAACTTTTCACATATATTCTCGTTTCGCATTCTATTCCTATGAGTGAACTCACTCATCCACCTGAGCATCCTCATCTCTACAACGCTTTCTGTCTTTCTCTCTCTATATCTCTATCCCACTTTCTAACTCTCTCTTGCTCTCTCTATCTATCTCTCTTGCTCTCTCTATCTCTCTCCCTCTCTCTCTCTTTTCTCTCTCCCTCTCTCTTTTCCCTATCTCTCCCTTTTCGCTCTCTCTCTTCTCTCTCTCTCTCTCTCACACTCTCCATCTCTCTTGCTCTCTCTAACACTTGCTTGCTCTATTTCTCTCTCTATATCTCTCTCCCTCTTTTTAGCTCTCGCTCTTGCTCTCCCTCTATCTATCTATCTATCTCTCTTGTTCTCTCTCTCTCTTTTCTCTCTCCCTCTCTTTTCTCTCTCCCTCTCTCTCTCCTTTTCTCTCTCTCAATCTCTCTCTTGCTATCTTGCTCTAACCCAAAGTTATAATCAACATAATAGATCTATCATTACTAAATTTACACTTAATAAATAAAAATTTAGATCTACTCAAATGATTACAAGATTACCTCTTGCATATGTCTAGATTACTACTAAAATCATACAATAAATTACAAACTCTTGCAAATGTCTAATAAGAACAAATAATCACAGAAAAATATTAAAGATTACCTTCAAATCTTAGTTTTTCTTCAACTCACACGAAAACTAGGGCAGTCGGTATGAGATCGACGGCGGCAAGACAACAGAGCTCGATCGAGCGAGAGGCGGCCGGTGTGGGGTCGACGGTCGGAGTGAGTTCGTCGGCGGTCGGAGAGAGGTCGTCGGCGGCAAGACAGTGCACTTGATCGAGCAGAGGCGGGCGGAGGCGACGGTAGAGCTCGTCCGAAGTGAGAGAAGGAAAGAATATAAATGAAATGCGAGGCTCGAGCCTGTTAATTTTAGGGCATTTACCGGCGGTCTTCCGGCGGCCACGGCTGTCGGTACTGGGATCACTTATCAACGGCGGTTTAAGCCGCCAGTAAACCGCTGGTAATATTGAGAGCCGACGGTTTATCCGGCGATTACATGACCGTCGCTATTACCGGCAGCTTAACGTTACAAACCCCCGGTAATAGCCGGCGGCCAAACCGCCGTTCTTACTGACAGTCCTATAACCGCCGGTCATGACCGCTGGTAATCAGTGTTTTTCTTATAGTGTGTAGTCTAACGATGAAGATCATAAGAACAGCGTTAGGTAGAAGTCCAATAATGGAAAGAAATCTATCTTCGCGTAAACATCCAGCGAAGTCCGACAACAGGTAGAAGTCCGGCATCAGGTAGAAACTTGGCGAAGAGTGAAGGTCCGATGTCGGGTAGAAGTCTGACGTCTGTTGGTGGCAGAGGAGAACTCCGGCTTCACTTGGGTGGAGTTTCATCGTCATGAGAGAACTTTGTTGTAAATTAGGAAGAATTTCAGCATCACGTGGAAGTTGGGCAGAATTCATGCGTTCTCCCGAATATCACGCAGAATCCCGACGTACTCGGGCGGCAGGATGAACTTCGACGGTGGTGGAGGAGGAGCTAATTCTCCTCCTTCTCTTCTTCTTCTCTTCTCTTTCTTGCTTCTCTTCGCTTCCGCCCTCTTGTGAAGAATGAGGACTCTATTTATAGTTTTTCTGGAGTGGCATGGCTTGTAAATAGGTATGAGATCAGGGGGCGAATAGGGAGTGGTCGAATGGACGGTTGATGTTGAACCCTTCAATTATGCACCATTCATTGGACATTTGAAGGCCTTAGTGATGTTGAAATTCGGCGATCTTGAGCTCGTTGGATTTGTCTCGTCGAGCCGTTCGATTCGAGTATAAGCTCGTTAAAATCGGAGACCGTTTGGTAACTCAAATTGTGGTTCGAACCTTCCAACAACACTTCGGGTCCTTAATTTGGACCCATTTGGGCTCAGATTGAGTTGAATTTGGTGTCGTTGAGTTCGTATTTCCGAGACACTCAGTTTGACTATAAGCTTGCTGAAATCAGAGTTTAGGAGCTCCCGGATTTAATTTTTGAAGTTCCCAACTTGATTTTTGCCTCGAGATTCATGCCCGATCAAGATAATTTCATGATGACGTATCATTCTTAATGCAGTTATGCAATTAGTTAACATCTCTGATATTAAGTGTGATATTCCAGAATTAAAGGTGATAATTATAAAGTATGGAAAGAGAGAATTCTCCTTCATTTAGGATAGCTGAATATTAATTATGCTATTAGAAAAAATGAACCACCTACAATTAAAGATACTAACACTTCTGATGAGATGAGATTACTCTTTATGAATATTGGGAGTAGTGGCCG
>NW_021319966.1:384359-474746 GCF_001605985.2 Dendrobium catenatum | reverse complement strand
CGGGGGGGGCGGCTTCAGTTTTCAATTTCCTATACTGAAGCCCCGCATCCTTCCTACATTTAATTTGCTCTATATATGTTTTCTTTTTCTTACTGTATTGCAACGACAAGCAACTATAGCTAATTAGTCAATTTATTATTTTCTTTAGCCAAAATGCAAAAGTGAAATATCAATGCATTAATAGAAATAACACAGTGAAATAACGACGATTTACTTTTTAAGCATAAATAAATGTATTATTTATTATATGACTAAATTTATTTATTAAATGAATTAATAAATTTTAATAAATAATACATTTATTTATTAATTATCATATTATTTATTAGAATAACTAAGAAAATGACATATAGTTTGAGCTAATAAGTTTAGCTTGATTAATGGGGTCGGAAAGAGGGATTTCGACATACTGATGCGTTAGGCAAGTAGGAAGAAGTCATGTTTGATGCGAGGGATGGGGGATGCTGGATTGATGGGTTAAACAAGGAATGAAAGTTCAATTGTAATCAATAGAGTTCCCCAGTATTTCTTGATGCATCCATATCCTTTTTTGAGAAAGCTGTCCTTTTTTAATTTTCCTTCTTTTATAAATTAAGTTGACAAATTGTAATAAGAAAGCTATCTCAAAGTAGCTTCAAAAGCACATCTTTTATAAAACAATTTTCTCCAACAAAAAAAACCTATGATTTTTTTTTTTAATTTTTTTTTTTTATAAACCATCCTCATCGATCGGTACTACATCCGTCTCCGCCGTAACAACTCCGGGCATCTCTTCTTCGTTAAAATTCGTTATCTCTAACCTCAAAATTTTGGTTCCTCACGCACTAACACCGGACAATTTTCCCATTTGGAGCACTCAAATAGCCAAATTGCTTAGAGCAAATGGATTCGCGGAATTTCTTGATCCAAAATCAAATTCGGAAAACATTGATCCGAATCAAGACGAGCGAACATGGCGTGTCACCGATCAAAGCTTGGCTACGGCCATGTGCTCCACCATCTCACCGGTGGTTCTTCCATACGTGATTCATCTTGAATCAACCCAAGAAATATGGGCAACGCTACACACTCATTTTCAATCCTCCAACCGCTCAAAGGTAATCCAACTTAAACATGAGCTTCACAATGTCTCAATGCAGACGATGTCTATGACTCAGTATCTTACTGAGATCAAGAAAATTGTGGATCAAATAGCCTCAGCCGGTTCTTCGGTCGATCCCGAAGACGTGATAATTTACATCTTGAACGGACTTCCTCCGGCTTACCAGTCTTTCACAACCACAATTCGCACAATGCAAGAATCGTTGTCTCTCGACACTCTGTATGCTCTTCTTATAAGTGAAGAAATACACCTGAAGGCTGCGGCATTAAAATTTCCAAAAATGTCGGACAACCAGTCCGCCCTGTACTCGATCAGGGGTCGTGGCCGGCGTGGATGAGGAAGACCGCCGCCCAACAATGCTCCGGTCCAGAATAACAACTCGTCCTCTGCTATTACATGACAAATATGCAAGAAGAAAGGTCAAAGCGCAGACGCGTGTTGGCATCGTCTCAATCCTAATTACACACCAAACCAATCCTCGGACAAGAACAACAGTGCCCTCGTAGCCAACAACGACAGCACCTCAATCGCGGACTGGTATATTGACTCCGGCACTTCTTCCCATATGACAAACAACACTGAAAATCTAGAATTCTACAACACCTACAATGGCAACGATACGGTAACTCTTGAGGATGGAAGATCCATCCCAATAGCTCATACGGGTTCGGGAATTCTTCCTACCCCGGCTAGTAAGCTAATTCTTTCTAAACTTCTACACATTCCATCACTATCCTACAATTTATTATCCATTTCAAATCTTGTTAAAGATAATCATATCTCGATAACCTTTGACGAAAATGGTTTTGTATTCAAGGATCGGAAGACAAATCAAGTTATCCTTGACGGACCGTGCAGCAAAGGGCTGTACAAGGTGGCTTCCAAAGTGAAATGCAAGCCCGTTACCTCATTACGAGGCACCAGCACGTCTTCGGTTAATTGGCATCTTCGTCTTGGCCACCCCCATCAACGTGTTCTGGAACACATTTCTAATAGCAATCCTGTTTTACGTATTTTACCGTTTAAATCTGTTTGTATCTCGTGTACGTCATGTAAAGGTCAAAAACTTGTATTAGAATGATCGGTTAGCAGAACTAGCTCGCCTCTCGAACTAGTTCACTCCGACGTGTGGGGACCGTCGTCGGTTTCATCACACCAAGGCTTTCGATACTATGTTATATTCGTAGATGACTTCTCTCGTTTTACATGGTTATTTCCTATTATGCATAAATCTGATGTTACCAATGCGTTTGTTCACTTCATTAACTTCATTGAAAGACAAACGAACATGAAAATCAAAACTATTCGGACTGACAGAGGAGGTGAGTTTGTTAATAATCATTTTCAAATATTCACCAAGAACGCAGGAATCAGACACCAAACTTCGTATCCATACACTCCCGAACAAAATGGGATTGCAGAACGTAAGCATAGACACATAATCACCACGACAAGAACCCTCCTACAGACGGCTGGGCTTTCGCTGGATTTCTGGTTGGACGCGGCTTTAACAGCCACATACTTGATCAATCGTCTGCCGTTGATGACTACTAAGAACATGTCTCCGCTCAAAAGAATGTTCGATATGCAACCCTCATATGAACATCTCTGAGTCTTTGGATGTGAATGTTTTCTGTTGCTTCCCCCGGGTCACCGCACGAAGCTTACACCAACTTCGCACTCATGCTTCTTTCTGGGATATTTCGATGTATCGAAAGGCTACAAATGCCTAAATACGGTAACTAATAGAATTCTCGTATAAAGAAATGTCAAATTTAATGAATCTGTTTTTCCATACAAAGACAGGGTCTCTCGGGTTCTTCAAACTGAATCTCAGTTACCGCCTCCGCTGCTTATTCCGCACTCCACCCTGCAACCTCAACATCGCCTCAATAAAGAAAATGCTACAAGCTCCGCATCTCCGGTCCCAACGGCTCCCATCATCTCACCCGAACACATTCCCGAGCGCATTGATCACAATCCAACGTTACATTCGCCTTTGAACAATACCATCAAACACAAGATGACTACCCATTACAAGACTGGATCTCTTAAACCGGTTCAAAGACTTAATCTACTTCATCAAGACCAACCCCAAGGTGATCCGACCACATACAGTGAGGCAAGCAAGAAATTCGAGTGGCGTCAGGCTATGGCTCAAGAATTTTTTGCTCTACAAAAACAGGGCACCTGGACATTGGTGCCGCCGCCTATCAATGGCTCAATTCTGGGGTCCAAATGGACTTACAGAACTAAGTACAATTCCGATGGTTACCGTAAGGGATAGAAATGTCATGACAAAATTAATTAGTAGAAGAAAAATTATATAATGCATTTCTCATCAACATATATTTAATATTTATTCATATGTTTTGTTAGTGATAGATTTACATAATAATATTTTTATTTTGATGATATCATATTTTCTAATTTATGGATTTTATCATGAGAAATTTGAAATTTTAAGAATATTTTTTATCAGTAGTATATAAAAGTATTTATAATTTTTATGAAGAAGAGAATATAAAGATTTATTTATAAAATATTAAAAATATTTATTTTTGGTAAGTTAGTAGAGTACCCTATTGGTATTAACACCACCAAATTAGAATGCTATATTGTAAGGATTGGTATGAGTTAATATAATAGAATGGTGCATCAATAATGTTTAAGAATTAGATTTTATATCAATAAATATTAAGGGGATTTGCATATAAAAAATTCAAAATTATAATATTTATGTTTTTGATACGCATAATCTTATAATTTATTTATTGTAGAATTTTCTTAACTTTTGTTAACTCTCTTTTTCCCACAGTCATCCATGATAAGAAAAATTTTTTAATTTTATTTTCATAACAATATCAATTTATTTAGGAAAAACTCATCATAAAACAAATCAAGAAGACAAGCTAAAATTTTCATTATTAGATTTATCAACATTGCACAATTATCACACAAAAAAATGACAAGTGAAATGGGTGTAAATGAGTCAAGCCGAATTCAAGTCAGGTCTAATTTGAGCTTAAGCTTAATTAATTAACCAAGTCATTTCATGAGATAACAAGTCGAGTCGAGGAAATCGACTCAAATTTAACTCCTTAGCTCATCAAGATTGGGTCACGTGTCATTTAGTGAGCTGCGTCCGAGCTGAGTCATGAGTCGGCTTGACTCACAAGCTAATCTAACAAATGAAAAGAAATCAAATGTCTAAAAATTCTTAGTCAAGAACTTCATTAAAAAGAGAATACAAAGATAGAGACATTCATCACATAACTTTTAAAGGCAAAGGCCAATATTCTATACTTTGTATCTGGCGTTTTCTAATTTTAAGAGAATACAAAGATAGGTCTTATTTTTTTTCATATTTGTATTCATCTGTACGCTGCACTTTTTACATGCAGGTTAGATTGAAACCTGCGTGTGCACACAGCTCACCTTGGCCTGTTGGTTGAGAGCTTATGCTTCAACTAAGAGATCCTGAGTTCGAGTCTTTGTGTATGCGTGGTGTGTGTGAGTTTGCCTTAATTGACCTAAATGTCCCAAAAAAAAAAACCTGCGTGTGCGGCTCTTAGACTGAAGTCTTATATTAATGTAGCAAATAAAATTCTAAGTCCACGTTAATAATTGAACAAACAAAATTATAAGATATGAAATATATTATAATAGACTTTCTGGTCGTTTGTTTTAATTGAAATTAATATTAAATGTGATATCTTAAATAAATTATACTAAACTAAGATTTTATTTCAAATGACTTTTTTATTGCTTCTTAAAATAATTTTTAGAATATATTTTATATCAAAATATTATGATAATTTTGTTCTTGATAATTAAGATGACAGTGTATCTCGTGATCGGTCGCTCGGTTTTCCATAGTTGTTCCATCCCTAGCATGTGCCACTATAGAATCTCTCTCTCTCTCTCTCAACTCTGGCAATTCAAGCATTTGCGAGGTTAGAAAAGTAAGATTCCCACATATCAAGTCAAGTTGCATGATTTTGCATGAGTTGTTTGATGTTGTAACGTCAATAAATCGTTAGTCGATTCCCACTTATTCAAATGATTTTTATTTCATCTAGCATTCGATTAAAATTTTTACACTTTTTTGCATTTATTATTTATATTTATAATTTTTTTTAGAGAAGAGAAAATAATTTACATATCAAACCTTCTGCTTTTCAAAAACATTAAAACTTTATTCCTTTCGTAAATTTTAATCAAATATGTAATTAAACAAGCATTCATTGTTTGTATTTAACCGAACCAATCCTCAAACAAAGTGGATCAAAGCAGGGGCGGAACCAGCTTTTCCTTTGCGGGTGGGAAATCACAAATGAGGCGGCATGTAAGCAACAAACATAGTGGTGGTATTGTGCTCAAATAGACTTCACAGTTGACATTGACTCGATGTGCATGCACCAAGTAAAATGCAAGCAATAGACATAGCACCATAGTGAGGGCATCTATGCACTATGTGAATGAGAGAAAAGAAGAGAGGGGCGGCTCAATGGTTGTGTGTGAATTGGACCGTCAAAGGAGAGAAATTAGGCAACTAACTCTTTGTTCAGACACACAAAAATTAAGGGGATAAAATCTAAAAATTACTCCATATGATGGTTAAAAATAAATTTTGAGAGTGTGGGCAATTGCCCAACCTCAGCCATATATGATTCCTCCCTTGGATCAAAGAGATCAAAAACAGCAAAGCCCATTGCTTTTTTTTTGGAAGATTTTAGTGCATCATATGGAGTAATTTTTTCATGCATTTGTTCCACCATAATATATCACTGTCCATCAGTTTTTCAATAGTTTTTTTGGAAGATTTTAGTGCACCAAATCTCATACTTGAAATCCCAAACTTGTACTGTATCTCCTACAAAAAAATAAAGAAGGCAAAGGAAACTTCCATATGAACAAGAGAAAATGCAATAGAGAGCTTACAATGCGAGTTTCATGTATATGCTTGACTTCTAATATTATTAGAGTACGATTTTTTTAATGGAATTAATAAGGGCCATGCATAGATTCATTAATATAACAACAACATCAAGCCTTTATCCCGCCACATAGGATTGATTATATGAATCATTTTTTCTTCATTGTATCATGTTAAGAATCAAATTTTCATTTAAAACTAATAAAGAAATGACATTTCTACTGATTTCTAATCAAGTCTTTTAGATCTACCTCTACCTTTCTTAATATTATTAAGCCAAATCTACTACATCTACTTTCCTAACCGGGTGATTGGAAGGGCGTCATTTTATGCGACCAAATCATCTAAGGCGACTCTCTCTAATCTTATCTACCACTGGAGCTACTACAACCTTTTCACGTGTATGCTCGTTTCGTATCATGTATCTAAGAGTAAAGCTACTCATCCACCTGAGCATCCCCAGCTCTGCAACCCTTAACTTAATTGTTTGCTTCTCTTTCTGTAAAACCCTTCAAAAAGCTGATTTTTTTTAGTGCAGTTCGTCTGTACGAACTGGATTTAGTACTGGGGATTTGATCGGGTTTATTGTATCGTACGATTTCACTGATTTCATCGATTGACTACTGAACATTGATACTACTGAGCATTGATATGGACATTGATAGATATAGATACTGTATTGATAGCATGAACATGGACATCGTACTACTGCCTACTGTTTCTGTACCGTATTGACTGTCGTATAGATTCATTGTTCCGTATTGCTTTTCTCGACTGATTTCATTGATTTGACCGTATTGATTTGATTGACGGATATTGATTGATTGAATTGAAATGATTGATTTGCCTGCCGCTGCATTGACTGGTTTTATTGACTATTGATTTTCGGATTGCATCGACTACTGATTTGATTTCCACTGTATAGACTCATTGACCATTGACTGATTCAGATTGATAGATTGACATGCATATTGATAGCATCGCCGTGCTTTGATTTCAGTTATAGGTATTAGGTGACCTGCTGGGCTTTGTAAAGCTCATTATATGTGGTTGATATTTTCAGGTCCGAGCAAGGGAGCAGGAATGGAGATTGATCGAGACTGTCAGACGAATCCTTTCACTATGGATGCCTGGGGCGTCGCACTTTCAATGGCCAACATTATGCACCAAAAAGCATTGCAGGTCTCACCACCATCTTATAAAATTTTCACCTAAGTTTGAGGGCTACTTTTCTATCACACAACAGCCTATTTCCTTTACTTCAACCATCCAACTTAAAATCTACTAACAATATTCACATTTATTTCACTATCACTTTGAATAATAGACCAAATATATCTAAAACTTATACACTTATTAATGACTTGATTGTCTAAAGTTGCAATCCCCCACTAGATCTATTACTAATAAAGTTACACTCAATGTATTCAATTTTAAATATACTTAAATGAAAACTTTTAGACTCTAATGTTAACCTACATAATTCAAGTTTACCTTCAACTTCCTCTCTAGTCTAATCAGCAAGAAGAATCTCATTAGCAAAAAAAAAAAAAAAGATCATGGTATATCCTCTTGCAAATGTCTAGTAAGAACATCCATGACTATAACAAAAAAAGATATGGGCTTAAGGTTGATCCTTGATGTAATCCATCTGAAATTGGAAAATACTTGATCAAAACACATTGTGTTTGAACACAAGTAATAGTTCCTACATACTTATCTTTAATAAATTGAATACAAGCATTATTAACCTCTTTCTTTTCAAGAATTTATCCATAACACTTCTATTGGAACTTATCATAAGCTTTCTCTAAATCAATAAATATCATGTGTAGATCATCCTTATTTTCTCTATATTTCTCTATCAAATCTCTCAATAAATGTATAACTTTCATAGTAGAACTACCCATCATGAATCTAAATTGATTTTGAGAATCATTAGTGTTGCGGGCTAGAATATACGCGATGATAGAGTTGTAGTTTTACGTCTTTTCGTTGCACGAATATCCAGCTCACACACAGAGAACATAAGATTTTTTATGTGGGAAACCCTGGAAAGGGTAAAAGCCATGGGGCCTGGCCCAGTTGAAAATGATTATACTGAAACTTAAGTAGGTTACAGTGGGTTGACTCGCATTTGAGGGCGATCAGATTACAAATATCAACCATGTTGTTAAAATCTAGCGACTAGAGAGGATGAAGGTCCAGTGCCACTTGGTGGACTGGTAGAAGTTTGGTGCTACTTGAATGTTCGACCATTAGTTAGTAGCCTAGAACTTCAAAGTCAGGTTGTGTTCCAGTGGAAGTTCAGCATCATATGATATTCCAGTAGAACTCCGAGCGTCAAGTGATGATCTGATAAAACTTCAGGCGTCAAGTGATGATCCGGCATAACTTCAGGTGTCAAGCGATTAAACTCCAAGCGTCAAGGGGTGGTCCGGTGGAACTCCAGGCCTCAGGTGGTGGTCCAGTGCAAGTACGGGCCTCAGGTGGTGGTTGATAGAGCTCAGAGCCTCAAGTGGTGGTCCGACGGAACTCAGAGCCTTAAGTGGTGGTCTGACGAGACTTTGGGTGTCAGGTGGTGGTTTGGCGGAGCTCAGGACCTCAAGTGGTGGTCCGGCAAGACTTTGGGCATCAGGTGGTGGCCTCGTGGAACTCAGGGCCTTATGTGGTGGTCCGGCGAGACTCTGGGCGTCAGGTGGTGGTTCGGCGAAGCTCAGGACCTCAGGTGGTGGTCCAGCAAGACTCAAGCGGTGGTCGAGGAGGAGCAAGGAAGCAAGAGCGATCTCCGATCTCTCTCTTGAATCCTTTGGCTTGGGGTCCCTTTTCAAGAGAAAAGGGGCCCTATTTATAGATTTCTTGTAGTGGCATGGTCCATAAATAGGTGGAAGATCAAGGGCAAATGGGGAGTGGTTGGATGGACGGCCGATGGTGAATCCCTTGATAATGGACCATTTGATGGACATTTGAATGTCTTAGTGATGTCGGAATTCTTAGATCCTCGACTCGTTGGATTGTCTCATTGAGCCGCTCGATTTGTCTATAAGCACATTATGTTTGGAAACTGTTTGGTAATCCAAATTGTGGTTCAAACTTTTCAACAATGCTTCTAACCCTTGATTTGAACCCATTTGGGCTCGAATTGGGTTGGATTTGGTGTCATTGGGTTCATATTCTCGAGAAGTTCAATTCGACTGTAAGTTTAGTAAAATCGGAGTTTGAATGGTCTCAATTTTAATTTTAGAGGTTTCCAACTTGATTTTGCATCAAGATTCGTGCCCGATCAAGATAATTTTTTGATGATGCAATTAGTATCACGTCGTAATCTATGCTCCACGATAGCCATAGAAAGCCAACTTCTTATTCAATCTTACACAAGAATTTTACCTTCTTAAGATAGCTTCATGATATTATCAACTTGTCTAGCCACACATTAGGATTCATCTTCTTAGCCATAGATATTTGACTTTCTTTGTTTGGAGCCTATACCTCCAAATTCTTAGATTTTTCAAATATGTTCGACGATTTGAATTAAATTCTATTTATTAATTTCAATCAAAATATAATCCGAGCTAAAATATATATATTTCACTTTCAATGGTCGATGTCAGATATATGATATAAATCTATGTAAAAAAGAAGCAAAATCTTTCATATCATAATCATCAAATTTGAATTTGAGATCTACTCTTAGAAAATTATAGACTATAGCCCTTGGATCTTTGCTTTCCATCCAACGGTTACAATTCGCTCCTCTCGTTCAGTTAAAATCCTTCGCGCTAGGGTTCTTTGCAGTCGCGGCCGCAAACCCTAGCCGACTAGCCGAGGCAACGCGGAAAAGATAGAAGCCATGACGACTCGCTTCAAGAAGAATCGGAAGAAGCGCGGGCACGTGAGCGCCGGACATGGCCGTATCGGTAAGCACCGGAAGCATCCTGGCGGTCGCGGAAATGCCGGCGGTATGCACCATCATCGAATCCTTTTCGACAAGTACCATCCGGGTTACTTCGGTAAGGTCGGAATGCGATATTACCACCGCCTGCGTAACAAGTTCCACTGCCCCACTGTCAACATCGACCGCCTCTGGTCTCTCGTGCCTGAAGACGTCAAGGCTGCGGCTGCCACGGCGCCGGCCGATAAAGCGCCTTTGATCGACGTCACTCAGTTTGGATATTTCAAGGTCCTCGGAAAGGGCATGCTTCCTGCCTCGCAACCCGTTGTTGTGAAGGCTAAGCTCATCTCCAAGACTGCTGAGAAGAAGATTAAGGCTAACGGGGGAGCTGTGCTACTTACAGCTTGATTGGATCTGCATAATTTAGGCTCTTGGGTAGAGCCCTAAGGTCTTTTATCTGTTTTATCTTTTGATTTGAAAATCTAGGATATTTCTTTTAATTACTTGCTGGATTGTTTGTTTTCTGCAATGCTCGATGAGATGTCTATTATTAAAGAGAGTTGTTATGGTTGTCGTGCACTCATTTTAATTCTGCAAAAAAATTCTATTTTTATTTCAATATCGAGTATTGAACATTCCCAATGCTGTATTTTACTTCTTTCCATTGGACTCATCTGGTATTTGTAGATAGAAAACGTGTTTTTAGAAATGTTGATTTAATTCTCAAATTTTATTTTTTGTTTGAAAATAAAATTGTAGCAATTGCTGGAGTTTTGAGAAGTTTTGTAGAGTTTGAAATCAATGTAGGTCTTTAATCCCATCCAACCAAGCGATAGAATTCACAATATCTCGCAGTATTTTAAAATGTATTTCCTAATTTCTGGCAACCTCTGAACCATTGATGCTTTTATTTCTTTTCATTTGCATGCTTTTCAACCGTTGCTGCTTTGGAGACTTTTGGGTGTGTTTTGCATTTTTGTATGCCACTCAAAAAAATTTTTTTTTTCAGAATTTAACATGATGCAGGTTGAGGTATGTAATACCAGAAAAGTATTCCTTAATCCATGCCCTTCTAATTAGTGAAAACATTATGAACGTTAATTTTCTCTTATTTTCCTTTCCTTTCCCGTTTCAGATATTGAATTACCATGATAATATGTAGTTGCTGGAACAATGTTCTCTACGCCTTGTTGGTTGAGTTAATCCACAAAATATAGGGAGGGCTAGAAAGAATTTTATTACTGCAAAAGTTAGTACATGGGTAGTGCAATATTTGTTGAAAGATAGACGTTAAGAGGACCAAAGAGAGTGCGTGATAGAGAGAGAATGAGTGAGCTTTTTTTATTTTTTTCTAAATTTCATTTTTTTAATATATATGTGACAACTTCTTGTATTATCTCCTAACAAATGTATACATAATCGTGGTGAATTGGTGATCTCATATTTGAATCATGAAAACAATTTCTTTGTGAGTACGACCTTGCATTTCAAACCCTCAAATCATTTTTTTATGTTATCTAAAAGTTTTATTGTTAAAGATATGTATGCAGGAGCTATTACATGTGTTCAAACACAAGGTGGTTTGATCAAGTATTTTCCTATTTCGGTTGAATTACATCAAGGACCAGCCTTAAGCCCATATATTTTTGCTTTAGTCATGGATGTTCTCACTAGACATTTGCAAGAGGATTTACTTTGGTGTATGCTTTTTGCTGATGATATTTTTATTGTTGATAAGACTAGAGAGGGAATTGAAGGTAAACTTGAATTATGGAGGTCAATCTTAGAGTCTAAAGGTTTTCGGTTGAGTAGATCTAAAATTGAATATATAGAATGTAACTTTAGTAGTAATAAAGCTTTAATAAGAGCACACATTTTAGATATTTTGGATCTATTGTTCTTAGTGATGGTGAAATAGATGAGGATATTATCAACTGAATTCAAGTTGGATGGTTGAAGTGGAGGAATGCATCGGGCTTGTTATGTGATAGAAAAGTCCCTTTCAAACTTCAGGAAAAATTCTATAAGATGATAGTGAGACCTACAATGCTTTGTGGTGTAGAATGTTGTTCATTAAAAGAGAAGCATAATACTAAGTTAAGTGTTGCAGAGATGTGGATGCTCAGGTGGATGAGTGGCTTTACCATAGAGATAGGATATGAAATGAGCTTATACATGAAAAGTTGGAGCAACTCCAATGGAAGATAATATTAGAGAGAGTCTTATTGGATGATTTGGTCACATAAAATGGTGGTCTTCCGATGACCCAGTTAGAAAAGTAGAGGTAATAGATTTGACTTATGTTATGAAAGGTAGAGATAGACATAAAAAGAGTTAGTTAGAAAATATTAAAAATGATCTTTCTTTATTAGATTTAAATGAAAATTTGACTTTTAATAAGACACAATGGAGAAAAAGGATTCATGTAGCCAACTTCATGTAGTGGGACAAAGGTTTGATGTTGTTGTTGTAAAAGTTTTATTGTGCTGAATAATACTTGTTGACAGGAAAATCATATTATGTTGTAAATGGAGATATTATCATACTGTCATCAGGTGATTAGCTAGTCTAGATTTAATCAATAATGCAACTTTAAGAATTAAGGAGTTGTAAAGTGAAATTCTAAGTGACTCCCTAAATTGGTGGGATAGGATTTGTTTTGATAAAAGTGATGAATATCAGTATGCAAAATTGCATTATCGGTTTTAAATCATATTTGCTCTTGGATAATTTATCAAAGATAGAGAACTTGCGGTTGCTTAGTAGATTTTACTTCATTGATTATGTTTAGGTGTGTTAATTGAATTGCCTAAACTTTTTTAGTCTCATTTAGATATGCCGTTTATTGATTATCATGACGTTGAGCTAGCTCAAATTTATGGACGTTGTGTCTATTGAGGATAGTTGAAGAAATTATACATTGCTTCTGTATGAAATAACAAATAAATGAACTCTCTCAATTGTTTAGCCAAATCAAAATCCATTTATATCTAACGTAGTTTTGAGTGATGTTATTAGTTTCAAAATATCATTTTGAATTGATTTTAAGTTTACAATTGCCTAGTCGTGATCTAATTTGAGTGGAATCAAAATGTGTATATATTATATGACCTGACTTAAAATTGCCATGCTTGGAGATGAATCGAACTCAAGCTTAAAGTGTGTAATCCGCTCAAGTTTTAGCTTGTTGGTTCGATTGAAATTGAGCTTGAGCTATATACCTTGTCTTTTTTGAGCTAGCTCTTTAGCCTTCAAATAAATATAAGAATTGATATTGAAATTGCATATTAAATGAGATTAGTACAACACTTGAGCTTGAATTCATTAGATTAAGTATAACTTTTGTGAGGTGGCTCCCTTACAGATCGAATCAGTGGTGAAACTAGATAGGGGCTTGGGTTGGCTCTTGCTTCCTCTAAATTATAGGAGGGCCCTATTTAGTTATTATATACTATGGAGGTTGTCTTTAAATTTTCCTACAATTATCCATATTATAGATGTGAAAGGGTTAGATTAGCTCAAATGATAGATAAGATTAGAGAGAGTTGCCCTAGATGACTTAGTCTCATAAAATATCAGCCTTTTGATGATCCTATTAGGACTGTAGATATATTAGATCCGTCATATGCAAAAAGTTGACCTAAAAAAATTTAGACAAAAAGCATTCAAAATGACTTTTTATTAGATTTAAACGAGAATTTGACTTTTAATGGGGCACAATGGAGAAAAAAGATTCATATAGCCAAACCATACGTAGTGGGATAAAGGCTTGTTGTTGTTTTTTTATTCATATTTAGAAGATCCCATTTCTGCCACTATCTCTAATATTGACTTTTCAATTTTTTTTAAATCATCTTTCTACTTGCTAATGCTTGCTATCATATCATTTGGTTTTGGTGATATTATCTTGCATTGTGAAGGGATTTTATCTATTATGATATTCATAGAAGAATTAAACTGCCAAAAAAATCCTAAAATGAAGCTTTTGGATAAGACATGGAATAATGTTTGAGAAAAAAATATATTGATATCAAAAAATCATTTTTTTTTGTGTTAGGAATATTTTATTATGGATTTGAATTTGGTGCTTAGCAACTTATGGTACCAATTTATGAGAAAATGATTGGAAAGTCACGAGATTTTTGTCTGATTTTTTTCCTTTTTAAATGGATTTGGTTTAGAATAGTTATCTATTTAAGAGAAATGATGATTCAAAATATATTGAGGTTTTGAGCGTATTAAAGAGAAATGATGAAATAATTGCTAGTATTATGGTATTTGCGCTTGTTGTAGTAGACATGTTTACAGAAATTCATGTAATGTGGATATCTTGGTTTAGAATTTATTTTGGATAAAATTTCCCTTTTGATAAATTTTCCGAAGTTTGTGTATTATTGTTATAGCTTAAGATTAGTAGTTCGAAAACATAATTATTAGTCAAATGTTATTAAAAATCAATTAATTTTAAGTAGATAGATTTAAATATTTTGGATCTATTGTATAGTTGCGTATATCTGTTTGATTTTGGATTTGATGGCTGTGGAAAACATTTGTTCTTAGCCAAGTTTAATGGGGTAGAGATTAGTATGCTAACATATGTGTGAATTAGGAAGGTGATTGTAATATATGTTTATTTGATAGAAGTTGGGAGTGAGGTTAGGTTTTTGTTTTCGGTTTAAGCCAATGGAGCTTTTATGGAGTTTGGGTTTCATGTCCATTAGCTTTGGCTTCAATGCAATTTATAATTAATATAATTCAAATATTTTTAGCACTTAATGCGTTTTATATCAAGGTTTAGCTTTAAGCCCATATATGTTTTGCTTTAATCATGAATGTTTTTACTAGACATTTGCAACAGGATGTACCTGGTGTATATGCTTTTTGTTGATGATATTCTTCTTGTTGAGAAGACCTGAGAGGGAGTTAAAGGTAAGCTTGAATTATGGAGGTCAACTTTAGAGTCTAAAGGTTGTCGTTTGAGTGGATCTGAAATTGAATACATTAAGTATAATTTTAGTAGTAATTGATCTATTGGGGGGATTGACTTAGGACGATCGAGTCATTAATAAAAGAAAACAACTTCTTCTACATAAAAAAAGATCATTAATAAAAGTACATGTTTTAGATATCTCAAGTCTATTGTTCAAGTTGGATGGTTGAAGTAGAGGAATGCATCGGATATTTTGTGTGATAAGATGGTGGTAGGCGTTGAATGTTTGCCATTGCAAGAGAAGTAGAAAATTTAAGCGTTGCAGAGATGATGATGCTTAGGTGGATGAGTGGCTTCACTCTTAGAGACAATGCGAAACAAGTATACACGTGAAAATGTTAGAATAGCTCTAGTGATAGCTAAGATTAGAGAGAGCCGTCTTAGATGGTTTGTTCATACAAAATGTCAGCTTTCTGATGACCTGGTTAGGAGCATAGATGTATTAGATTTTACCTATGTTAATAAAGGTCGTGGTAGACCTAAAAAGATTTGGTTATAAAATATAGAAATGATATTTTTTTATTAGATTTGAATGAGATTTTGACTCTTAATAGGACATAATGGATATAAAAGGCTCATATAGCTGTCCCCATAATGGGATGAAGGCTTATTGTTGTTGCATTGTGTTTTATGTTGCTCCCTTCTGTACTTAGGTCATAATGAAACTGCAAAGCTTTTATTCAATGTGCTGAAAACTTTAACATCATTCATTTTTTGTATGTTGAACTTGAAACTTAAGGATAGCTTTTTCACATCTTTATTTTACATACAAATTTTTATCACACTTTTATTTTATTTTTTTTCCCATTTGACCGCTCTTTTCATAAATCCTCTCTTTGACCTCAAATATCTGATCTTTTTTCTTTTTTTCCTCCAAACCATCAAGTGGGGCACTGTGAGTCCAAGTCTGTTGTTTCACAGGTTTCCTCTTATCAAATTTGTGAAAAATAAGTTTTTTTTTTAATCCAGTAGACCGGCTGCCCTTGCTAGCATTTGCCGGCGGCAACGCCACTGCCTCACCGTTATGGCCACGGAGCTCCGGCAATTGCACTGGGAACCTGATCTTTTAACTTGTAAGGCAATAGAAAATTCACCTTGTACATCATGCTCAAACCTTCTTGAATTTCTTTACTTCCACAAGCAGTAAATCAAGCAAAAGATAGATAAAAGAAAAAAATTATTATCACAGTTTAAACTGGCGAGGATAATGCCTTTATTTAGTTTGTTTTTATATTTCATTTAAAAAAAAATAGGCTTAAAGTTTATTAAATTTATTTTAAAATAAATATTGTATATTAAAAATTTATGTTGTACTAATTTTAAAGTAAATTTAATTATTTTGAAATTTGTCCTGACAAAATTTTTATCATAATTTTTTGAAATAAAATTTTGTTCATAAAGACATTTGAGATAGATTATTCATAATTTGATTTGAATATTAATATCATTATTTTATTTTATTTTAATTATTTATTTATCTTTTAAAATTTTACAAGTAACGCTCTAAATAAACTTTTAAGAAAATTATAGTGAAAAAAAATAAAAATTTTGAAATTTTTTAGGGAATATAAAGAGCTTATTCCCTATAGAAAAATGGGCACCATTTTCTATATGCTTATCATACTAAAAATTTAAGGAAAAAATGATAAAACAGTATAACAAAATAAACTGCAGTAACTATCTACAAATTAAAGTCGTGAAAATTTATCTCATACAGCTCTATGTTTTTGCGGTTACAAATGCTCTTAAGGATAGAGACATTAGTGGAGCTACGTCTAAACTCTGATTCGTTCTGAGGAGAATACTGACGTGACACATCACACGGGTCCGGTACATCCGGTTGATATGACTTGTCTAGATTCATCTCCGGACGGTCCGTATACCGCACGTAATAATCTCTCCGCCACCCGTAGCCATCTTCAAATGAATGAATGCAGACAGTGTATATTACATTTTAATTTATTTAACATTTAATTTAAACTAAACAAATAAAAGATAAAAATTTCAGGGCTTTAAAATATCTCTGAATTTATTCTGTGCGCCCCTGGAAATCCTTCAAATAATAGAAGGAAAAAAAACTTACAATTTCCTAAAAGAAACCTTGCAAAAAAACCTCAAGAAAAAACACCCCGAGACTCATAAAGGTTTTTTGAGGCTTCATCAAAGAGCTTCAGATAAATCCCAAATGAGTTTTGAAACATAGTTTATATATATATATATATATATAATATATATCAGTGATGTCTCCATGGATAAATGTGTTGGATACATCAAGTTGGGGAACATTCCAGTTGCGTTGAAGAGGTATTTCAAGGAGTATTTTGATTATGGACATTTTTGCTACTGTATTAAAGGTTTCCTTATATTTTATTTCCTAATCTTAGTTGAAGACTTAGGCTACTAAATGAGCTTTGTAGAATTCAATTTGCTTTATCAGGTATGAACTTGGTTTTGTAAATCCAACGACATCCAAGTATGTAGATGTTTGGTGGTGGGAGAATTAGAGACCAGGTACCTATTTTTTAAGTACTATAAATTCATTTGATTGAGGGATAAAAGGTTTGAGTTCAAATGTGTTGGTTATGGTGAAAAAGTTTGAAAATGTTTGTTTAAGGAAGATAACATGTCTGGATATATGAATTTTCTGTGTTTGTTGGTTGAAACAATGATACCTTTTATATGAAGTGGAATAACTGATGAAGATGATTTCTTTAGTGTGTGGTTAGTTTCTTGTGTATTAAATGTTTAAGGCAAGGAAAGCAGAGACATCCAAAGGTCTTAAGGTAGGTAAAAGTGGTTAAGTGGATAGGGATAAGTTGAACGAGAATTTCAAGGTTGCAAGCTTTGCCATGAAAATGATGAATGATATAGTTTGAAGTTAATAAAGCTTTAGCCCCGAAATGCATTGGGAGATTGTTGGAATGTAATAATGTTCAAGTTGGGTCAAGAAGGTGACAATGATTTCGTTCAGCGAGTCATTTTATTCTGGAGTATATGGTAGTTGAGTTAATGGGCTATGTCATCATTTGGAATAAATTTCTAAATGTTGAGATGTATAATATTTCCACCTCCATTAGAGAGAAAAGTTTTGATTTGAGGGTTAAACAAATTTTGAACCAATTTAGTGAATTGTTGTAGCTTTAGTGAATTGTTGTAGTTTTAATAGTATTATAAAATCAATAAGAAAGTTATCCTAAATGAGGTGCAGTCTCACATTCAAATCTCATATTTCATGATTAATAAAAATTTTGTCAAAATATTATCATTTAAGTTAAATCAAAGCAGGTTTTAAAATTATCAAATTTATTTGAAGATTAATATAATATAATTTTTTAAAATATATTATTAATCTTAAAATATATAAAATAAATTTAGACTTCATCATAATATAATTTATATAAAATAGAATATTCTGATAAATTATTTTTCTTTTAAAATATATCACCCACTATTTTAAAAAAAAAATCTAAAAAATCGTAACACAAATTATTTATTTATTATTTTTCTTTGGCATGGTAGTTCTCTAGGTTTTGCCAATGAGCTGCGGTTGCTTTTGAATTTTGATTTATTTTCACATCAATGCAAGAAAGCAGAGCACGCAACTGAAGAAAATATCCCGATTCCTCCGAAAGCGATATGTTTAAATAGTGACGTAAATAATTAAAAAAGAAATTTGTTCTGAAATGAACCTATTTTATCAATTTGATCCACCAAGATTCAATAAATGATCAGTGCAAGTTTGTCCCAATTGTAATTTAAATAATTTTATATTCCTATAAGATTCAATTTTTTACAAATAGATAATGAATTATATAGTGACGTATCAAGATATCGTAACTCCTAAAATCTTTCTATTCATCCCACCGGACTTAGATGGATTGGTGGGCATACTTGGTTGGGAACTCCCCATTCCAAGTTCGAATTCTTTCTCATACGGCACGACTCCTTAAGTGGAGAGAAAAGAACTTTGGGTCCTGCACCTGTGGGGTTGGTTGGTGGTAGACTCGTCGAGGGATAAGTGGACATCGCTAAGCGCGTCACAAGCTGACCTGGCAGCGGGCCGATACCCCCATTCAAAAAAAAAAAATATTTATATTCCTATTCTAATAAAAATTATGCAAGATATGTGACCCAGTATAAGTCTGGTGTTAGTTGATGATCGAGGAAAAGTTTAGCATCAATCGATGGTTGGACGGAAATCCGACGCCAGTCGATGGTCGTGAAAAAAATCGGCGGTGGCCGAGGAGTTTAGTGGCAAGAAAACTCTAATTTTTCTCTATTCATTATCTTCATTGTTTAGGTCCCCTTTCGTAAGAAATAAAGAGTTTATTTATAGCTTTTTTGGAATGACATGACCAGTAAATAGGAGAGAGATTAAGGGTAAGTTGTTAGTAATTTGAATGGACAACTAATGTTTATTCCCTTAATTATAGATCGTTTATTGGACATTTTAATGTCGTAATGATATCATAATTTAATGATCTTGGGCACGTTGGATTTGTCTCATCAAGCCGCTCGATTCGATTATAAGCATATCACATTTGGAAATCATTTGATCATTCAATTCATAGTTTGAACTTTCCAAATGCACTATGGATCTTTGATTTGGACACATTTGGGCTCGGATTGAGTTGATCTTGGTGTCGTTGGGTTCGTATTTTCGAGACATTCAGTTCGACTGTAAGTTTGTTGAAATTGAATGAGGATAAATTTTTAATTTTGAAAATCTTACTTAATTTTGTATCGAGATTCGTGCCCAGTCAGGATAAATTTTTAGTGATATATCAATTATTAAAATTTTAGTTTTGTATTATTAAAACAATAATATATGATTCCGTTTTATGATATTTATAACATAATAGAGGCTCAAAAGCTCCAACCTCCGTTCATGATAATCCAAATTTAAGAATCGCACCTAAAATATCACCATCACCGGTCCCGTATATTCTGATAGGACAACGCATCATGTGGGCCCATCCCTCCACTTCTTCCATGAAAAATATCTCTTTAATCCCAAAATTGTCTAACCTTGCCAACTAATTGACTAATTCCATCCGTGTCACATATCTTACGTGTGATTGCGCAAAATTTTCTAGAAATATAAATTATAAAATTAATTATGGGTATTTTGAATTTTTGCGCTGCGACGCCTAATAACCTAAATTGATGAGAAATATCAAATTGCTTATTCCTTAAAAAATATATTTAAATTTATTTATAATTAGTTTTTTTTTTAATTTAGATAGATTTTAAAATAAAAATTGTTGGTTCCTGGAATATTCACGACGATAGAGAAATATAAAGTTTAACTTCTTAATTTTATACGAAGATCTAGCACACAATCAAACAAAAGATAGAGGTGTAGCGTTCATAAGAGACAATAAGATTTTTATTTGAAAATTCCTGAAAAGGGCAAAAAACTATAGGGTCTGAACTAGTTTGAATGAATCCACTAGTGTTTGCAGTCGATTACTCGATTACAAATGAGGCGCATCTATGGGGGGAAGGTTTTGGCTTAATGCAGCAAATATACATCATATAGAGTATATTTACATGATAGGAATTGGAAGAATCAATATTGACATGTTCGTTTGGTTGGTAGGACCATGGTTGGTGGGGGACGGAGGTCGAAAAGATTGTAGCCAGGTGACGGTGATGGGAAGGATTGTAGTCAGCGGATGATGGAGATCGAATAGACCATAATCAGTGATCTACCAATGTCAGAAAGGCTGTTATCAGCCGATAGAGGTCAGAAGAACTGCATTCGGTGAGGGACTGAGGTTAGAAAGATGAGGCAACAGAGGTCGGAAGAATCGTAATCGGAGGGTGATGGAGGTTGGAAAGGTCGTAGCTGACGACAGAGGTCGAAAGGACGTAGTTGGTAGGTGACGGAGGTCCGCAAGACCATTATCTATCTATAAAGGTAGGAATGACCATTGTCAGGCGATGGGTGTTGGAAGAAACATAATCGGCGATCGACGAAGGTCAGAAAGATCATTATCAGAAGATGGAGATTGGAAGGACTGTAGTTGGTAGACGACGGAGTTCATAAATACCGTTATCAAGAGACTTAGGTCGGAAAGACCGTAGTCGGCGGTCGACTGAGGCCAGAAAGACTTTAATCTTGCGACGAACGTCGAAAGGAACTTAGTTGGCGGGTGACAGAGGTTGGAAAGACCGTAGTAGGGCGACGATTGTCAGGAGGAAATCCTATTATTATCGGTGGCCTAAGGTAAGTCCGACAATAATTGGTGGCCAGGAGAAAGTTCGAAGATGGTCAATGGCCGAGCGTAAATCCAGAAATAATTGGTGTAGGGCAGAAGTCCGACGAAAATTGGTGGTCGGGAGAAAGTACAACAAAATTCTAGTGACAATCAATGGCTGGACTATGGTCGAGGAGGACCTTGGTGGCAGGAGGGATCTCAAATTTCTATCTCTCCTCTCTTCTTTCCTTCCTCTTCCTTGCTTCGCCACCCTTCTTCCTCCCCCCACAATGAAGAATGAGGGACCCACTAATATATTTTTTGGAGTTGCATTGCCACTAAATAGGGAGGAGATCAAGGGCATGTTAAGAGTGTTTTGAATGGATGGCCGATATCGACTCATTTGATCGTAGACCGTTTATTGAGTATTCGAGTGCCTTAATTCCATCAAAATTCGACTATCTTAGGCTTGTTGGATTCATCTTGTCGAGCCGCTCGATTCGACTACAAGCATGTCACGTTTGAAAATCGTTTGGTCATCCAATTTATGATTTGAACCTTCCAAATGCGCTTCGGGTCTTTGATTTGGATCCATTTGGGCTTGGATTGGGTAGAGGTACGTTGGGTTTGTCTTTTTGAGACTTTCAATTCGATTATAAGTTTGCAGAAATCAGAGTTCAGTTGGTTCCGAGTTTAATTTTGGAAATTTCCAACTTAATTTTGCCCCAAGATTAGTGCCCAATCATGATTATTTTTTTATGGTATATCAAAGATAATTAGAGTGAGTCGAATACATATGAATTTGAATTAAATTTGAATCCAAAACTGATCCGAGTTAGAACTTGATTCAAAATTGGTCGGCCTTTTTCTAACAATATTTGAATACAATTTGAATTTTTGTCTAACTATATTCAACCTGGAAGCGAACCATTGTTCTTGTTCATACTTTGTGCCACCAGGTCTATCTATGTCTCTCCATGAATATTTTTTAAACTGTATCAAATGTCCCATTATTCACTATAAATTTTTATGGAATTAGGGGCTGCGCCCAAACACATACACAAGAGTACAAGACTCAAACTCATGACTTCTTTATTGGGAGCCAAACTTCCAGCCATCAAATCAAAAAGAGCTAAAAATTTTTTACTTCAAAATAATTAAGTGATGTAAATACAATATGGCTGCAAGCCAAGAAACAACCTTGAGCTGGTTGTGATCTTTGAATAACACTGCCTCTCTAGTTTTGGGCAAATTATTACGTCCAGTGTCCGGATTCGTCCGGACATCAATCCAGACCCGTCACGTCACCAAAATACACTGGGACCTAGTGTATTCGGGTGACGTGGCGCGTCTAGATTGGGACCGGACGTAATAATTCGCCCTAGTTTTGACTCATTTCTTGAAAAAACAAACAAAGAAAGAAGAGCCCAGCCACGAAATAGTTTTTTGAAATGATAATCTGATACATAAGTTATTGAGTTTAAAGGCGAGAAAAGATTACGGAAACAATTAGATAGTCAGCTTAAAAGTTTCAACTAAAGAGATAGAACGTTTGCTTTCCACCTAAGGGGTAGGTGAATAGATGGATTGGTAAAGCAAATCAAGTCCTGTGCAAACTTATTTTCTTGATTCGTGTAGGACTAAAATGCCTTTTAATAAAAAGTATTTTGATCCTTCTTCACTTTTTTTTCTTCAGATATCAACCACATTTTTATTACTTTCTGACTATTTTTTTAAAATGTTAATAATGAAAAATTATTTTTCTCAACAAGAATAACTAATTTAATTTCCCCACAGAAATCTGTGTTGATAAAACTCATTTATCTAAAATTTTAAGAAAATAATAGAAGAAATTAATACTGGTCTATTAAGAATTCAATGTTAATTTATAAATAGTATTATTAGCATTAGATTATTTTTTTTTTTCCATCTTTTACATTTTAGGTTTTATTTGAGAATTTTTTTGCTTTTCAAACTTAAAAATTGCTTTAGCAAACAATAATAAAAAAATGTCTCAAATCAAATCTTAATTTATTACAGAAGTAGACATTATCTTTATTAATATTATCACATGCTATTGCTACATGAGATCGACATTACGGCAAATGATAATATAAATGCATTATAGTAGTGGACAAAAAATAAAAATTTTACCGATTTGATTTAGGTTTTATTTGAGACTGATTTCTTATTGCTTTATAAAGCTATTTATTGGTACAAAATATTTTTGAAAGCAATTTAAAAAAAAAAAAAACAGTGATCAAAACTATATATCCCAAGGCTTCATTTGGGACTTCTTAAAACAACTTTTAATATTTTTGAAAGAAATTAAAAAAAAAAAAACAGTGATCAAAACTATATATCCGGCGACCATTTAGTGAGTTTCAAAAAATAGTTATTCATCAAATAGGATCTATGTCAAGCGACTTCTTACAAAACCTTTTTCGCATAAAAATTTTAATTTTAAAACTAAAAACTAATTTAAAAATCAATAAAAAAATCGTTCCAAATAAAACCTTGATCTTTTCTTGATTGTAGTTATTTTATTACATAAATTTATTGTTTTAATTCTATTTTTAATTTAAATTTTAAAAGCATGACAAAGCCAAATATTTTTTTTAACAACACAATAATTCTATTCATACTCTCCAATCCAAGGATACAACCATGACAAAAAAAGAAAAAAGAAAAAACCACAGAAAACAAAATGACAAAAAATACAAGCTAAGAAGACGGCTCAGCGAACAGCCAAGGCTCCCAGCATCCCGACAACCCGCACAGACCGTCCAGCCAGTGAATCTCGAAACCCAAGTCCCTCACCAACGGTTGCCACCAGCAAAGCTAACCGAGACGCGAGCCCCGACCACATCATTGCCCATAGACACAAAAACCTGCCAATCCAACGATAAAACCAACAAAAACCGAGCACCAGCAATAGGAAAAAACACAGCTATCGGAAGCTCAACGCCTACGACGTCCCCTCCCCCAAAATTTCCCCCGAGCGGCAACATTTTTATTACATCCAAGCACAAAATCATTGTCAGAAATATTTAACTCAGACTCCGATTCAGAATCCGACGAATCAACCAGCCAATCTCTCTGTTTTCTAATCGTCAAACCAGATGAATTACCCATACAGGTAGCCAAATATTATTTAACAGAACCCTGTAATATATCTTCTCATCTTATCAAAAATTAGTGATTGATACTAACTTTATAATCTATAAAATCTCCCTCTTTTTTATTTTATTTTAAATCTGTTGCGTCTAGGAAAATTCGCAGGGTAGAGAAAATAAATTTTACCGTCTTAGCATTGTACGAAGATCCAGCAAGCAAGCAGAAAGAGAGAAGTAAAACACCGGATCTTTTTTACGTGGAAAGCGCGAAGAGGAAAAAAAAAACCACGGGGCCTCGCCCAGGTGAAAAAATTTCACTAAACTTGAGTGAATTACAAGGGTTGACACGTCCCTCAATTTAGAGGTTGTCAGATTACAGTAATTTGGAGAGCTAGTCAAATGTCTGACGATGGTCGGGCAGAAGTTCGATGACTTTTATGCATAAGTTCGGCTGACAATGAACGATCCGAAGAAGGTCCAGTGGTGGATGGCAGACGCGCCCCGTAAATTTAGAGAAGATTCGAGGCTGGTTCGGAGTGCTCCATCGGATGGCTTGTATTGATTCCCCCGATCGTAGAGAATTTTTCAACTGTTTAAGTGCCTTAACGATGTCGGAATTCAGAGATCTTGGGCTTGTTGGATTTGTCTCGCCGAGCCGCTTGATTTGACTATAAGCATGGCATATTTGGATATCATTTTTTCATCCGAATAATACTTTAAACCTTTCCAAATGTGGCATGGGCCATCGATTCGGACCCATTTGGGCTTGGGTTGGACCAATTTTGGTGTTGTTTGGTTCGTCTCTTTGAGATGTCTAGTTTTACTATAAGTTAGCTGAAATTGGAATTCAGATGATGCCAAATTTAATTTTGAAAGTTTCCAACTCGAATATGCCTCGAGATTCGTGCTTGATCAAAACAATTTTTTGAGGACGTATCAAAATCTATGCTAATAATTTTCTTACCTAAAATACTAATTAAAAGTGGAGGGATTTAATTTTGACTGTATTAATTATTTTTATCATTTGGCCTAAATTTAATGGATTCAAATAAAAGCCATCAAAATTGACCAAAACTAACTTAGACCATTTTCGTAATATCAAAAAAATAAAAAAGTTCTTAATATATCATTTTCATTTTATCTTCCATTTAGTGTAGATATCTCTTTTTTTTTTTTTCATCTAGAATCAAAGCAATCTTGCAAATATATAAGTATCATTAAGGAGATGATGACCCACATTTAGGCTTTGTTTGGGTCGGCTTTTTTATTGCTTTCTAAAACGGAGTTTTAGTACAAAAATAAAAAAAATTGTACTAAAACTCCGTTTTAAAAAGCAATAAAAAAGTCGTCCCAAACGAACCCTTAGATTCCCGATTCACTTAATCATATGAAGAGAGATCAATAAAAAAGCATATATTATATATAATAATTATTTAAAATGATGAGTTGCAAAAAATATGATTTTCAATAATGATGGAGTGTTCATTGCCTTTATGATTCATGAAGTCCCCTTTCTTCTACATAAAGGCAACTATATAAAATCACGGTGGGTTGTAAAGTCATGGTTCTCCATGTTCATCGAACTCTCATGATGTGGTTGTGCATCTTCATGTAGTGCTTGATTTTTAGTCACTGGCATCAATCTATGTTCATCGCCCCTAAAATGATGTTGGATTCAAATTTATTCGTAGGTGATGCTTTGACCCTATTGATAAGTCTAGCTAGGCAGATAGGGCAAAGGGAAATATAGAAGAGAGAGTTGACAATGTGTTCTAAAATTATGTAATTTTTATGAATAAAATAATTAATAAGAAGATCACAAACATGCATTTCATCCTCCTATTTTTAAGTTGATTGGTCTGCAAAAGATGGTATACCTAGAGAAATAGTAAATGAAATAGATATTTGGATAGGATGTTGTGGTTGCACATAGATAGCTTCCTTTGATGTGGCTTTGATTCTTAACTAACACTTCGTAGGTGAGGAAGCCCTGACTATAAAACATATTGGGGTATACATTACAATGACGTTATGCTCTTTAAAATAATCTAGAAGCTTAAATGGCCTTACACAAAATGAGAGAAAAAATAAATAAGTTTCGAGATAATTTATTTTAAAAATTAATTATTTATATATTTTAAACTCATCTTAAAATAATTTTTTTAGTATATCCTCACCAAAATTATTAAATTATTTCCCATAAAATAACCAAATAATGTACCTTCCCGGGATGGTGGCGAGCGGAACAAATGTATATCATTGCATTCCCTGCTTAATACGAACAGCATCGCAATAATATCTTATTGCCATCAAAAACTTATGTGCCAATTTGTTACAAGTAGAACCCTCACAACCGTTAATATAAGGGTATCCCTGTCATTTCGAAAATGTCTATGCGGGAACGTATAACCACGTCAGCACGTGCATCATCTCCAGGCTCTCCCCATTATTAAACCCCCACTTCCCCCATCACCGGAAACAAACGCACTGATCCGACGCCAAATGGCTCTCCATCGCCTCCTGGTCGCCGTCCTCCTCCTCTCCGCCGTCATCGCCGTCCTCGCCGACTTCGAGGATGACAACGTGATACGGTCCGTCGCTGACCAGTTCGGCTCGATGGAGCAGACCATCCTCCACGCTCTCGGGGACGGGCGCCATGCCTACCGCTTTGCCCGCTTCGCCCACCGGTAAAATTAGGGTTTTCTTTGCCTTCCACTGAACCCTATCTGATTGGATGATCGGATGGTGGTGATCGTCTGCAGGTATGGGAAGAGCTACCGATCGCTGGAGGAGATCAGGAGGAGGTTTGGGATCTTCGTCGAGAATTTGCAGCTGATACGATCCAACAATCGGAAGGGTCTTCAGTACACACTCGGCATCAACCGTACGTAATTTTTTCAGTTTTTCTTTGTTTTTTTTTTCTATTTTTTATTATAGATTTATTTTGGCCGTTGGATCAGAGTTCGCGGACTTGACCTGGGAGGAGTTCAGGGCGACCAAGCTTGGAGCGTCGCAGAACTGCTCGGCGACGCTCAAGGGGAATCACAAATTGACGGACGCTGCGCTTCCGGAGGCGGTATGTTTCGTGTCGGATCGTGTTAAGCCGTGTCTGTTTTGACTGGATATTCTGACTGATTAGTGTATAACATGATTGTTTTGACCTTGCAGAAGGACTGGAGGGAGGAGGGAATAGTGAGCTCTGTAAAAGACCAAGGGCACTGTGGTTCTTGCTGGACTTTCAGGTGAGAAGCTTTCATAGGCAATTTTTAGTGCCGGCTTTGAAGTGGGTTGGGTGGGCCGGGCCACACCGGGTTGGTCTGATTTTTTATTAAGGTTAAAACCTGATAATTTGAGCAATTTTTAGATCTACTAAGTCAAATCAGATTAATAAATCATCCAGCTAAATATTACAAAAAGGAAAGAAGGTTAAATAACTCAAATTTTCAATTATAACGTCTGCGCTGGACTTTTCGCAGTTGGGACTTGTCTGTTTTGACTGGATATTGTGACTGATTAGTGTATAAAATTATTGTTTTGACCTTGCAGAAGGACTGGAGGGAGGAGGGAATAGTGAGCTCTGTAAAAGACCAAGGGCACTGTGGTTCTTGCTGGACTTTCAGGTGAGAAGCTTTCATAGGCAATTTTTAGTGCCGGCTTTGAAGTGGGTTGGGTGGGCCGGGCCACACCGGGTTGGTCTGATTTTTTATTAAGGTTATACCTGATAATTTGAGCAATTTTTAGATCTACTAAGTCAAATCAGATTAACTAAATCATCCAGCTAAATATTACAAAAAGGGAAGAAAGTTAAATAACTCAAAATTTTCAATTATAACTTCTGCGCTGGACTTCTCTCAGTTGGGATTGATATCAGTAAGTGCTACATGTGTTAAGTTCTACTTCAATTTTTTCATTAAAGTTTCAATAAATTTTATGTGTTGTACCTTGATTTATAATAAGAGATTCTTCTTTGTTTCGTATATTAAATATATGAGTGTCAGCTATAGTTAGCTTGGTAAAGATCTTTCAAAATTACCAGCTAGGTCTTGGGATTGAATATCGTCTTCACACAATTTAATGAAAATGAAATGACCTCGTTGTAAGATGTTTAAGATATAAGCTTTGATTGACACAACTTTCGTACTGCTTTCTAAAACGGCTTTCTAGTATAAAAATTTCAAGTTCAAAAAATTTTTGTACTAGAAAGCTGTTTTAAAAAGTAAGAAGAAAGCTGTCCCAAATGAAACCATAGTCAGTTGATTAAAGGCATGGAATTTTGTATCCTTATGTTGTTAGAACAATTGTTCAATATCTTGGGAAGAAGCCCTAGATTAGACTCTACTTCAGTAATGACAAGGTGAAGAGCAGGATGAGATTTAATAATCTTAATCAACCCTTTACTGTTTGGAAGATTTAGATTTGATCAATAGTTGATCAACTTTTTAACTATTAGTAAAGTTAATTTGTTTGACGATAATTATGAACTCTTTACTAGTGATAGCTTCATCTTGAATTTTTCCAATGGCAGCTAATGGTAAAATAGTGATGTTTATTTATTTATTTTTTTTGACAGTACCACTGGGGCATTGGAGGCTGCATATACACAGTTGACTGGGAAGGAGATATCTCTATCAGAACAGCAACTTGTAGATTGCGCTTCTGCATTCAATAACTTTGGATGCAATGGAGGCTTACCTTCTCAAGCTTTTGAGTATATTAAGTACAATGGAGGCCTTGACACGGAGGAGACATATCCTTACAAAGGTGCCAATGGTTTCTGCAGCTTCAAGCCGGAGAATGTCGGTGTCAAAGTTATTGATTTAGTTAACATAACCCTGGTAAGGGATATCTGCCTTCTCCTTTTTTTTGAAAACCTACTGATATACCATATGAGATTTTTCTTGGATATGATAGAATAGTATCAAGAGAATTATTAATGTGTAGGGAGCAAGAAATCACTGCTGACATCTAATCTATCATTTCCAATATTATTTTTCTTTGATTAAACACAAGGTTTTTGTTAGGCCGGTTCAACCTTAATTTAAAATTGAAAAGGAGGGGATGGCTAGGGCTTGGGAGGGAAATTAGTTCAGGAAAATTTATATATTAAAGAGCATGAGATATTTTAGGGCGAGGGGATGTTTGATTTTATTTTGGTTAGGGTTCCTTGGTGATTTGGGCTCTAGACTATCTCGTCTAGAGATTTGGGAGAGACGATCCTCCTCTCTAATTGAGGGTCACTTGTATCCTCTTTCCGTGTATGTTTGACTTTGATTTTCATATTGCAATCTATCGTTTGTGCTGATTTCTCCCTGATTTTCTGCTATTCTCGCTGTTTTTCACCAATTGGTGATATATTTGCTTGAGAACTCAAGTGTTACCCTTATGGTTACTTGCAAACTCAAGTATTTCCTATCCGTTTTTATGTTAGTAGACCACTTGCATATAAAACTATGAACAATAATATACTAAGTTGCATTTTGGCTTGATCTATGTTATGTCTAGGGTGCCGAGGATGAGTTAAAACATGCAGTGGGAGTGGTTCGTCCAGTTAGTGTTGCATTTGAAGTTGTGACCGGGTTCAGGTTCTACAAGAAAGGAGTTTACACCAGTGACACTTGTGGAAAGTCCCCACTGGTATGTTTTAAGCTGATATACTTTTCAATCCTTCGCTATACATGACAAATTGACTGTGCTATAGAGCCAAAACAATGACACAAGATATTTTTAAATGCAAAACATTTCTTCATGTTTTGTAAGGTATTTCTAATCCAACATTATTAGTACTTTTAACACACTAATCTCTGACCGTTTGATTTTATTATGAAGTTCCCAACCTTCATTTCTGCTAGAATTGTTTTAAACGCAAAATTACTTTAAGAAACAGTAAGAAAGAAAATCATCCTAAATAAAACCTCTGCAATATTTATGAAACTCTTCTCCTTCCAGGATGTAAACCATGCAGTTCTTGCCGTTGGCTATGGAGTTGAGGATGATATTTCCTACTGGCTGATCAAGAACTCATGGGGTAGTGATTGGGGTGATAATGGCTACTTCAAGATGGAATTTGGAAAGAATATGTGTGGTGAGTAATTTTACTGATCTCAATCTCCTAAAGCTTTTTATCTATCGATTTTTTTTTAAGAGTAAATCTGGTTTGATATGACTGATTTGTGATTGCAGGTGTTGCAACTTGTGCTTCGTATCCCATTGTTGCTGTGTAGAATCTCTGTAAATTATAGTGATGAGTGAAGAGCTTAAAGTTGTTATCTTTAGCAATGTTGAAGGGGTGATCGAAGGAAAAGTCATAATAAGTAGAAGATGTGGAAATGTGATGGATGTATGAAGGTCGTATGGTGAATATAAGAACTTACTATTTTGGCTGTAATGATATTGGGGCAAGCTCATAATTCTCTATATCCAAAACTATCTTTGAAGCAGATGAAAATTAAAAAAAAAAAAAAAATCTAATAAAAATATGGATTTGAATTTTATTTTTTAAAAATTTTATTAAATAAAAATATAATTCTTTTTTTTAAATATTAAATTAAGTCATATAAATAAATGACAGAAAAATTAATATGAATGTTCTTTATCTTGTAAATTATAAAATTTTCTTTTTAATATATATTATTTATGCTAAAGATAAGTGTTCATAGTTACAGTTAATTATATTTTCTTTCATCAAAAAATAAATTGATTTGTTCAAATTTTAAAATTTCATTCAATTTAATTTGATTTGAAATATAGTATGACAGGTTTAATTTTTTATGTAAAAAAATTATTTTAATTAATTCATAAATTAAATCATTCAAGTATTAAATATAAGCCTCGAGTTGCAATCTGAATTTAAGCTTCATTTGGAAAAGTTTTTTTTATTACTAGAGTTTTAATAAAAAATTAAAAAAAAATTATTAAAATTTTATTTTAGAAAGCAATAAAAAAATCATTCCAAAAGAAATTTTAATGACAGTGTTAATGATTTATGGAGATTTATTATTTTTTTCTGACACTAACATTTTTAAATGGGAAAAGGTTAGTTGGTTAGTGTGTCCAAGTTGTTTGTAGCTCATAAATGTGGCACGAATTTATTTCAGCAGGTCCCACAAATTTTGTTTTATAGCATAGAGAAAGAGTAAATGATCAATATAGTATTATTATTAAATATAATTAGTTAAAAGGAAAAAAAATAGTATTAAGATATTTTTAATATGTTTATTTTCGTATTAATGTTTTTATTCTTCAACTCATTAATATTTTAATATGCAAGGAGAATATATATATAAAGGTGAATTTATAAAAAGTAGTAGATTTTAAATTTAATTAAATAGAAGAAGAATGTTTAGCATATAATTTCCAAAAAATAATTTCACATATTCTAAACATACCGAAGAAAAAAGGAATAGAAAAAAAAAAATCCAAAGGATCAAATACGTAGAACTATTTTCCGCATGTTTAGATTATGTGAAATTATTTTTTGATTTCTTAGAATGCATTAAATCCTTTTCCACATTCAATATAATACGGAAAACTGTTTGGTTTTCCGTATTTCTATTGAGTGAGGGAAATGATTTTCCGCATTCCTCGGAACCAAAAAAATTGTTTCTCATGCTCAGCATACGGCAATTGATTTTATGGATTCGCTCAATTTTATATTATCTCTCAAAGATGCTTCTTCCTCTTAATTGAATAAACAATGTGCACCTTTTTATAAATTTGTGAAAGATAAATGTTCAGTAGCATTACAAGCTTTGAAGCATTAATTGAAGAGTTGAATGATCTCTGAATTTGACATATTTACAATGAGCCCAAAAATCGCCTAAATAAGACATCATTAAAGAATTCAAATATTTAAATAATGGTCTATGATCAATATGACTTGTTTGATGGAGTATTTTGAATTTTATATATAATTATAAAAAATGTCACTCTAAAAAATTATAAATACTCATGTCCTTTGCATGACGAACAAGATAGACTGAAGAGGAGAAAACCCAATGGTTTCCTATAGCTCTACAATAATAATCATCAATGCCACTAGCTGGCATCACTAGATTATTATCTCCCAACTACCATCACTTGATTATGGCCACCCGACCAGATCACTTTGGTAAGTCTTCTCGACCACCCTCGCCCAATTATGATCATCTCACCACCATCACCAAATTAATACTGCCACGACAACCATTGCCCAACTATGATCACCAAACCATCATCACCCAAATATGGCTATTGGAGTCCACCATCCCCTAACAACCATTGTCAAACTATTATCACTTAATAATAATCTCACCATTGGTGTAGGCACACATTATCTCCTATCAACTTCGTCACCAAGTGTTACCATCAACATTGATGAATGCCATAGCTAGTAAAGATGAAGCTCACTATCAACGCCAACTCTAACTCCTGACATCAATACACATATTATATTAGACTTTGTAGTTTCCTCTACTTAAAGGAGAATGACTTAATAAATCACAAATGATATCTTAAAGATAATTCATATGCCTTCCAAGTATCACCATGAAATTTTTCTTCTACAATTCATATCTACTATATTATATCAATATCATTCCCAATTACAGGGAAGGGCATTATTTCTAACCAATGAAATACATTAATGTAATCATTTCAACTGGGCTAAGCCCTATAAGTTTTCCCTTTTCACAGATTTGCATTAATTCCATCAGAAATAGATCCGGATTAGGTATCAATCATAGCTAGTCTTCAATGAATATTCATGTTAACATTTTGAGCATGATTCTAGCAGAGCAAGTTTCTCCATCCAACATTTTTCTATGTATTCAAGGAAGTATTACTGATGATTATTTTTCTTGAAGCTTCCTATAAATATGAAATATCTTATAAGAAAATTTCAAGTGAGTTTTTTATTCTATGTAGTCCCCAATTGTAATAAACACCTTAACAAGATGAATCCGATGCTATGTTGGATTGAGGAGGAGAGGACTCGAGAGTTTTTTAGAGCTCTACTTGAAAACCATCATTGACCGCCATTGATCGTTGTTGTCAGACTATAATTTCCTAACCACCATCACATGGCAATAGCCACCCGACCATTATCACCCAACTACGACCACCTGACCACCATCATTAGACTACTACCAATAGATTATGGTTTCACGATCACTATCACCTTACTATTGTCTCTCAAATACCATCACATACTACAATCTTGTGACAACTATGATAGAACTACAAATTTTCAACCACAGTCACATAATTATCAATGCCCAATTATAATCTTCCGACAATCAATGCTTGCCAACTTCATTGCCTATCGCAATCGTTACCGTCAATGTAGGCCATCTCCTATAAGGCCAATACATATTGTCGCCACCAACACCAATTCAAGTAAACTTCACCACTCACCATTACTATCAACATTGATGCATATCATCACCAATAAAGTAGATGCACGCTATCAACACAAACTCCAATTTCCTAATGTCAATGTTAAAATTATGTCTTCTTTATATCTAATCTCCTCTCCTAAAAGGAGAACAATCGAATAAATCACTAATGATATTTTAAAAATAATTCAAATGTCCCAAAATTTTCGACTTTCATAAAGAAATTCTAATTCTAAAATTCATATCTACTACTTCTGATTACAGGAAAAGGCATTATTTATAACCAACAAAATACAACTGCTAAATCCAATTAAATCATTTCAAAGGGGTCAGTTTCAACAGTTATTCTCTTTCTACGTTTTTCTCATAAAAAACTCTGATCTTTATTGTGACTTATCTTTGCATGTGTTGTGATAGAAATTCATATAAAGCCAAGTCATTAAGCACACACTCTCTACAATCACAACCATTCAAGCATGCAACATACACAAATATATATATAATTAAAAGATATTAAGTACAGATATATACATATATACTCAGATATAATGCGAACCAAACGCCTGCATTTTAAAAATTTGATTGTTTGATAGTCCGCATTCCAAAAGCAATCTAATTCATTGATTAATTTGAAAATTAACATTTAGTGTACTTGAAAAATGTTCAATTTACCCATTTTTAAATACAATAAAAATTCTCCGCCACTCTGCTGCGAGGTGTGATGACAGCCTCATCCTGTAACTTGTTACCATCATCCCTCTCAACATCAGCCACCACCGCCGCCACGTGCCCATTGCCAATGGCAGTCGTTGTCGATCCCGTGTCTCTTGGACCAATTCCATTTTTACTTGAATCGAGCTCTTAAAATATTTGGGCACATACTACTACCATTTTCTCATCTCTAATATTTGGATTAACATTAATTGGACACAACCCTCAATCAATATCTAATCTATTTGGTTCCTCACACCCCAAATAGTTGAAATCAAAAGCTCTTATATTGATCTTGTTTGAACCTAAACATGCGGTATGAGTGCTAAAAGAAATAAGTTCAAAACCACAATATAAGATTAATATAGAAGTAATCAATGAAAACGCTCACAATAACCACAAATGCAACCTGCAAATACCACTTTGCGAAAAGCTATACATCTTGATATGCTATAAAAACTGAAATGAAAAGGCTCAACGCTCATCACCTACTTGAGAAGATGACTGGCTTCTCTGTTCTGAAATTCTCTTCTGCAGCTCCATAGTTGAAACCTTTTCTGCCTCCAGTGCTCTCTCAAGCTATATATCGGTATAATTGAGATGAAACAAGCAGAAAAGACTAATCTGCACTTTATTCATGCAAAAAGATGGGGAAAAGTTATATAAAGCCATTCATACCTTAGCTGCTCGAGAACTCCATTCACCTAATATAGCTCTCAGTCTTTCATTTTCTTCAACATACTGTAGTAGAAGCAATCATAGGAGATTTTATCAAAACTTGCATCATCAATCACCATACAATAATGAATGGTAGGAATACTGCAAAAGGATAAGATCGAAAATACTTACTTTATTATTGGTTAAACGAATTTGCTGGATTTCACTATCTCTCTCCGCAATTAAGTTGCGGGCAAGGCGTATCTCTGCGTGCACCTGATTCATCTGTAATGCATTACAACATGAGATCAGCCATATATTTTAATTGCAATAGATTCATAGTTATTGAAAAAGAGCATGTAGAGTTGGTTTCCGCTACAGTTGTGGCATTACAGTTACTAATTGTTACTTAGTTAGACAATGTATATGGGCCTGCATTCTTCCAATAAGAGTGGGAAAATAAAAAAAATCATAGACAAAGTAGATCCTTATTTACGAAAAATAAAAACTATACATTTTTTTGTATTATACTTGACAAGGAAGAGCTCTAGGATGAAAATGAGATCATAAAGATCAAATAAAGATGAATAAAAAATAGACTATTAATAGGTCAATTTGAGTTTCCTTAACGATACCAATGCAAACCTTCTCTGGCAAATTGGTATTTACTTCAAAATTGTTCATCACATCAATCCTTTTCCTTTGGAAACAGCTTCTAAATTAAAGCTCAAAATTATATTTGAAACTTGAAACTCATTCAATAATCACTCTAATTTTAATTGATTCAAATTCAATATTCTAATACTTGAAGTTGGCTCATGTGGGCTTCGAAAATTTGGCCCCGGCCTACCCGCTTTTCTTTTTATTCGGCGAGGGAGTTTTAACTGAATAAGTTCCGAGGTAAATTTTGGAAAGCAGATGGGTTTGTAGATAAGACACTACCCAGAGATTTCGCCCTCATTTTGCGAGGACTTTATGATCTAAGTTCTGGTTTCCTATAGGCGCAAGCCCCTATAGTTAATTACCCCTCCCGATCACGAGAGAGAACTTTCGATTAAGGCTAGTCGTCAATCAGATATGTAGATGATACGTGTTATCTGGCATATAGTAGCAGCATGGGTATTGAGATTTGGAAATTGTTGTAAGTTTGGGAATTTGGGAAATTCGATATTTAAAATTGAAGATTGCACCATCTTGCACTTAAAGCGGATGGTGGGGGAATGGATGATAGACCCGATCAAGATCCCATGGTTCCGTCGTCCCGGGTCATCGTGGTCCCTGGTCTACTTAGTCAGAGGAGGTAGTCGACCCAACCTGACAGAAGGATCCTTGTCGGCAGCCATGGGTTGCTTCGTCCAATGGGACCTTGTAGACCTGGGTTGGATGTTTGCCTAAAGGGACAAATTTGAATCCACCTTAGCTGACAGAGGCCTTTGTGCCCTATCAATTATATCTTATTGATTCATCTCTCAAGGATTTGATACCAATAAGGAACGTAACAGCGCTGGCCATAACCGATATTTCATGATGCCATTTGGCGGCAAAACCACTCAGTTCAGAGGGCCCCTGATCATAACCGTTTATCCTGCGGTGCCATTTGGCGGCAAACCGCCGGTCAAAGGACACGTACCACATCCTTACTGGCAGAAGACTGTTTTGAGAATGGATCCTAGTGATATTTTCGACTAGGCATTTGGCTCTTTGTGAGATAGAGTAGTTTTTAAATTTGTCTACTTCGGCAAACTATTACGGATGGCGAATGAATTTTGCTTTAAGCGTTGAGATGGATAATTTCATTTTTAAATATTTTTGGGTTTTGAAATTTGTTGGGTTTTGGACTTTGTGGAGTTTTAGATTTTGGGTGGCAATTGAAAAATATTTGTGAACCCCTCCGGTTGAGATAAACAATCAACACAGCCATCATTGGGGTGTTTGAGATCATTTTCATTTGATTGAATATTGTCGACTCTATCGAATTATCAATAGAGGATCGGATTTCGTATGTTTTATGCTCTTATTAGTGAATTTGTATTGTTATAAACTTTTGAAGGCCTAATATGAATGTATCAAAACAAATATATCGATCATCATCATCGTATACTTGTTTGATTGTTCGAACCCTGTCGACTTCTATTGACCCGTATAGAAGGATCATGTTCGAACTTGAATTCACTTATTAACCCGTGCAGCATCCCTAGACATCACGTGTATACCAATAACACGCTCGCCGAGGCCCATGTGGGTGTTTGGGGGCATTTTATAATTGAACCCTGTCAACTCCTTTTATCTACTTAGGAGGATCGGGTTCAAATTTAATAACCCGCGCAGCATCCCTAGACGTCACGTGTGTACCAATAACACGCTCGCCGGGGCCCTTACGGGTGTTTGGTTGTTTTTACCCCTTTTAGTGTACCTATGTGTATACAAACTACGGTGCACGTGCAGGGGTATTTTTAAAATATTTGTGAACGCCTTTTGTTCGCTTGCATAGAAGTTGCGGATCAGGTGGCGTGGCGTAGCAGCTTCTGAATTTAGTTGTTCGCTTCTTTGTACAGGCAGACTGTCGTGCAATACTTGCATGATTTGCGCATGTAGATTGTATTGCACTAAGTAATCTCCTGCTTTGGGTTGTAGAAGCTCGTAGGAACTTGTATTATTTATGCATTCCGCTGTGATTTTGATCTTTACAATACATCCACTACTGCAGGAGGTAGATGTATTCATCCTTAGACTGAAGTTGACTACAGGATACTGCATTTACTGTAATCTTTATGTATCTACACAGGGTGGCATGTTATACATACATCTGTATTTGTCGAGATATTGTATGTATTGCAGATCTTCCATTCTTGATTGCATGAAAGTCAATTTGTGTGTTTGAATTTCTATGTTGACTACGAGGATGCTAAAATACCCTTGATACAAGAGTTTGCGGGTGCTTGTATCTGTTGCATGTCAATCGTTGCATCAACTAATAGTTTTCTTCATTAGGGCTTCTAATCTTCAGCATACGAGTTCATTGGTCGATTGATATGAATACCGCAGATTTCATGTTGGCTATACATAAATCAAGGGTCTTGTAGAACATCTATTCTTCTCATTTGAAAGTAGACTGTTGTGTGCTCATTTATATATTAGTCTGAATTCATAACAAAGAATCCGCTTCTTCTACATCTCCCTTGCTTTGCTTATGGACCACTCCTTCACTATTGTATTTCTCCATGCTCATCTACTTTGCAAATATGTCGCTTGTGTGAGAAATATGTTGAATATCATAAGCTTCTCGTTGCCCTTGAAAGTAGTTATTAGCTTGCATTTTGATTGGTACAAGAGCTTTTCAACATTTATTTGGGAACTCCATTTTTTTATTAGCACCTTGATTGGAATGCTACCACATTTGTCGTTCATCTTTTACTAGTATGTCAAATGGGTTCGTAGAGAACTTCTTTGTAGAACATAAGAGGCAATTATTATCACTTGCAACTTGGTGGATTGAAAATCATAAGATAATCTTATGTTTATTTCATTTGATTATTTCCTTTGATGTATCCTCTTGGAGTTTGATCGTTGTATTCAAGTTATACCCATTACAACTCCTCCAAGCATATTCTGTTAGCAAATCAGCCTCCCATTTGCATGCTTATTAGTGTCTTCATTCAAATTGAGACGATTATCCTTCATTTGCCATTGATTTAAAACATGTCATGTTGAAAGTTTGCGACTAATCCACTTGATCAATAACTTGCACAGTTGCACTTGATTGCATGATTCTTCATTATGATTTGTGAGTGAGGCTCTTCATTCGTTACAAGTCTTGTATGTACTTTCTTGCACTTGATTTGGGCATATTAACTCAACAATCATGATCTCACTTTAAATATCATATCATGTATCACATTTTTAGTTTGATGTGATTTAAGTTCCATGTAACTCAATTCAAGCTTGAGTCCCTCATTGTCCATGATTGATTCAAGTTTAAGTAATATATCTCCTTTACTTAGTTCAAACCAAGCTCTCTTGCAAACATGATTCAAGTTCCGTTCTATGTATGTGCTTCAAGTCCTCTGTTGTTCTGAGTTCAATCAAGTCCAGGTACGAGTTCAAATTGAGTTTATGTCTACAAAACTTAATTCATTTGAGTTCTTTTATATGCTTCATTCAATTTCAAGTGTAGCATTGCGTTCACCTGAAATTTCGGCAGCCTCCCGGCGTCCCCCCCGTTTAGGGGAAAATTATGAAAAACTAGACCTTTCCCAGCACGCTAAGAAAAGTGTGTAAGGTAGGTGCCCTCTTTCGAGGACACCGTGACCGTGTAATTTTTTTGTTCCCCCACCACACTAAGAAAAGCGTGTATGTGTATTTTGAAAATATTTTGCAAGAAAAGCAGTTATTTCCCCGCAAGCGGGTACTTATAGGTATCCCCGCTTCGTCGTACGCATCGCACCGGGCTCCCTTCCCACCACGCTAAGAAAAGCGTGCATAGGCGGGGTTTCCAAGGCGATATGAACTTCGAAGAAGGGATTTTAGGTGATTATAAAATTAATTACTAATTAATTATTATTAATTAACAATTAATTTGCAATTAATATTAGAATGGATTTAGATTAAAATCCATTAAACAGAGAGCCGAGCTCTCTGTTCAATAGGTTCGGCGGCTTTGCGGGATTTGGCCGAAGGAGTGCGTGAAAGGGGGTAGTTACCCTCCTCACCAGCGAGCTTCTGTTGATGCTTCCGATCAAAACTACGTGACTTCCGATCCGACTGGGGAGGGAAAGTCGTCGGGCTGAGCGAAGTCGGACGTAGGCGGCTAGGGCTTGGAGGCGTCGGGTAGGGGAGATCGGACAGGAGAGGATGGGGAGCGGCTTTGGTGAGAGGAGGAAGAAGATAGGTAATCTCTCTCTCTCTCTCTCTCTCTCTCTCTCTCTCTCTCTCTCTCTCTCTCTCTCGGCTTCTCTGGACTGAAGGAATCGGGAGGGAGACAAGGGTCGGAGCTCTGGTTGTGGGGAAAAATCAGCGGGAATGAATGAGAGCATCGCTCTCATTTTAAAGAGCACGAAGGTTAGCGATCGAGGCCGTTGTTGCAGGATTCACGGAGAAGAGACGCGAACAGCGCCGAAGGAACAGTGCCTCGGCGAGATTTGGGCCAGATTTCGCGGAGGAGTTCTTGAATCCGACGGGTGCTAGGTACATACGCTGGATTCATGGCTTCTTCTCCTCTTATTTATACAGAGGTTAACAGCTCACTCAAAATAAATTCTACCCTAACACACCATGCAGCAAATCAATCATCAATTTTAAATTGAAATTTTATGAAACCTTCAAATAATATTAGTTATATTAATTGAATAATAAGTAGCATGAATAAATACCAGAACCTTCAGAATAATGATGCATGTACATTATACTACTGGAATTTGTTCACAAACACATCATTCCTGAAAACAAACTACTAAGACAGGTGATAAGATAAAGCTAGATTTATTTATGGAACACAACTAAAACATGCTAACAATACCTCAGCTGATAAAGCTCGAAGTTCTTGGTCACGAGCTGCCAATAGATGAGCAAGATCAACCTGCATATAATGGAATAGAAACAGATAACTATTCTTCCTTGAAAAGCTCTGAATCCGATTAGCCCAAGATCAAAAATAGCCTAAAACAGAGGCGGATCTGTTTTGATCAATTCTCATATCAAAGGTTGGCCTTGCTATAGACAAAAATCAATTAATTCTTTCACTTCAAACAAAACAATATGCAAAAACCTGGATTAATACTATCAAAACTCTCGTAGGACAGCAAAACAAAAGATAAAACCACCAAACTAACCCTTAACAAGCAAGCCAGCAACTATAATTATTGTATTTGGAGCAAACTAGTAAATATGGAGCCAGCCAAACTGAAATCGTAGAAGCAAATAAAAGATACTCTTACATCGCAAAAAAGTAAACCCCAGGACGGCGACCTTTTGGAGGAGAGGAGTAAAGTCAGAGCTGATAAATAATATCTAAAATATCCTTATTAATTTGCTATACACAATAACAACTTCACTTGTACACCACATTATATAGAGGAATTCTAACTTACAAAACCAGAAAACCATAAATAAGAAAATCTGATTAAAGCTATTCAAATAAAATTAAATAAATCTAAATTGGTAGAATAAAATATGATAAAAACTTATTTAGAAAGATCTAGGGTATATTTATTTCAGGAAGAGGCATTAATTTCAGTACTCCACTTAATGTTTAATCCATGGAAAATCACTAAACTTGCTTTCAAAAACATCAAAGTGGACCATCGCCAAACTTTTTGTGAAAATATATAAGGTATTTAATAGTCACTTGCCTACCAATGTCTTCATTTAAAATCAGGAACAAATGATGTGTATGGTATGAAGCAAGCAATGATATTGCTACACGATTAAAATGTGCACTAAGAAATACTAATAAAGACGTATAACTAATTTGTCATTAAGACATAAAAAAAAGTTAGGCAAAAACTAACCTAAAGGTTTTCAAGATTAGTCATTAAGAAGTATGCACTTATAACCATAGTCTGCTCGATTTAATTTAAATTGCATTACAACATTATTTCATATATTAATATTTCGCAGCTTGACCAAGGCATTATATGTCCTACTTCTAGCTTAGCTGACACGATTATAAAACCTTAAGTTTTGATATTAATTTGAAGCATGGTGTGTTAGGGTTTATTGTTCCTAACGAAACTAGATGATATGATGTATGAAAAATACAACTCGGATTAGAAATTCCATAGATTCAAAGACAAATTAAAAAAGTAATTATTATTTTATTAATGCAATCAAGAAAGCACAAATAACCTATGCCAAATGATAATTTAACGATCAATTAAATCAAATAAGTTCAATAGAAAATTTAAACAATAAAAATTCTCAATTCTAGTGAAATTCCCACTGCAATTGAAAATCCAATTATAATAGATTTAGAATCAATTACACTAGGAAAACCAATCACAATTTATCTAGAAAAATAAAAAAATCACCCGGAACTAAAAATCAAGCCTCATGCTAGAACAAGGATATACCTTCTCTTAGAAATTAATTATCGTACATACATTGTACTCGAAGAAATTCAACGTTAAATAGGCACAAATAAAATTGAGAGGAAATCTAAAATTTTATCAAGCTAAATAGTTTTTTAAACTAAAGAGCTCAAGTCATAACCATTTACTTGTGATACTTAATAGTAATGAAACCACAAATTAGCAAAAATATATCACATCCTTATTGGCAAAAGATTATTTGAATGAATTATAGTGATACGCTAGACAAAATATTGACTTTTTTATGAGTTGAAGTTATTCTTGAATTAATCACTTTCGAATGATTGCAGATGGTGGATGAATTTTACTTTCAATTTTGAATAATTTATTTATCTTGAATAAATTTGAATTATGTAAAATGTTAGATTTTCATTTTTTCATATTTTCATTGTACTTTAGGTCTGAAGTAACTTCATTTTGAATTTTGTAGGAGGTACTTTTGAAAATGAGATCACATCTAATTGACATTTCTAAAGGCTACATCTAAAGGATACGAAAAAAAATCATTCACAACTAGCTTTTTTTGGCCACTAACTTTAGGTGGTCTATGCAACAATACAACAACAACATCAAGCCTTTGTCCTACTACGTGGGGTCGGCTACATAAATCCTTTTTCTTCATTGTGTCTTGTTAAAAGTCAAATTCTCGTTTAAATCTAATAAGGAAAAATCATTTCTAATATTCTCTAACCAAGTATTTTTAGGTCTACCTCTACCTTTCTTAACATAAGTCAAATCTAATACCTCTACTCTCTTAACCATGTCATCGGAAGGCTGCCGTTTTATGTGACCAAACCATCTAATGAGACTTTCTTTAATCTTATCTTCCACTGGAGCTACACCAACCTTTTCACGGATATGCTCAATTCGTATCCTATCTCTATGAGTAAAGCCACTCATCCACCTGAGCATCCTCATCTCTGCAATCCTTAACTTAGTATTATAGGCCAACATTTGGCACCATAAAGCATTGCAGGTCTCACCACCATCTTATAGAATTTTCCCTTAAGTTTGAGGGGGGCTTTTCTATCACACAACAAACCCGATGCATTCATCCACGTCAACCATCTAACTTAAATTCTACTAATAATATCCCCATCTATTTCACCATCAATCTTAACAATAGATCCAAGATATCTAAAACATGTACTCTTATCAATGACTTGATCGCCCAAAGTCACAATCCAGTCACTAGGTTTATTACTATTAAAATTACACTCCATATATTCAGCTTTAGATCTACTCAAGCGAGAACGTTTAGACTCTAAAGTTGACCTCCATAATTCAAGTATATCTTCAACTCCCTCTCTAGTCTATGCAACAATACAATGTAAAAAATACTTCTATAGGATAGTAGTTTAATACTAAAAGGCAAAGATAAACTATGTATAGAGGACAATTTTCATACCATAACAATAGGAAGAATTCTCGAAAATGGAAATGATGAAAATTATACATGGAAATTTTTTATTAATTGTAATTAAAAGTAGTATTCAAGTCTCATTCCTAGACATTTATAAATTCCTAAAATGAATTGAGCAGCACCATGTATATTTACCTCTCTTTGTATCATAAAATACAAGTTTTTTCTACTGTTCTATTCTACAAGTAAGAATTATGTTATCTCTGGCAACCTAGTTCAACTGGCAGCTTCAACATTATGATGTCAAGAATGTCTTATTACATAAGGATTTAGAAGAATAAATTTACATGAACATTCCTTCAGGATTTGAAGGGAAGACAACAATCTGAAGAATGAGAACAACCAACAGATTGTGTAGACCAAAAATGGCCATATACAGCCTAAAGCAATCACCTAGAGCTTGTTTTGAGAGATTTACTAGAGTAATCAAGAGAATAGAGTATAAACAAAATCAAAGATATCATACCCTCTTTATTAAGCATTCAAGAACAAAGAGATTGGCAGTACTCCTAGTAAACCTTGATAATATCATTGCTACAAGAAAAAATTGAGGACAAAAAGAAAAAATTGAGATTATGTTTAATCAAAGAATTTGAAATGAAGGGACTTGGAAGATTGAAGTAATTTCTTAGAATTGAATAAACAAAACAACGTATCTTTATTTCACAGCAAAATTATGAAACAGATTTTTTAAAGGAATCTTAAAATCTAGGTTGCAAATTAATTGCTATACCTACTAAGCCAAATTAAAAACTAGAGGAAGCAAAAGAAGAGCCAATAGTTAACAAAGATATGCATAAGAGTTTGTAAGAAAACATATCTACCTTGCTCATGCTATATCAGAAATTGAATATAGTTGATATGGGCAATCAGTTCCTAAACGATCTAAAGGCTACATCTATAAGTAATCTATCATCCGCTTTACTACCTAAAAGGTAATCTAGTAAAGGAGTTTCCATCAGAAGGAATAATTAACTCATACTACAAGCTTACATATATAAAGATAATGCAAGATCACCAGTGCATAGAATGTGGTGGCTAGATTTAGTGTTGGTTCAAAATTTAAGGCTATGTCCCAATGAATTTATGAATTATTATGGCTAAAAACTATCTTAAATGAGCAAAGGATCAAGAACCTATTAAGTATTGCCAAAAAAAAACGGACAATAAACATTGTTTATAACCCAATAGAATATGGTGGTACAAAGCATGTTAAGATTGACTGACATTCATCAAGGAAAAGCTGAAAGAAGGCTTAATCAACATGTCTTATGTGCCTTCAAGAAGGAAATCAAGATCCCACAAATTTATGTCAAGAAAGAAGCTCAAATTTTGTTTGGGCATGGAAGGCAAATTAAGAAGCTCTAAATGGAAAATATTTATATGCTTATATAATTATAGATATTTTCTTGTTTTAAAGTAGACTAATTTCCTTCTTTCCTTCCGAGATCAGACTATATAATATTTTGTATCAAATACCTTGACAAATAAAAATAATTCCTTCCTACTCTTGTGTTCTCCGCATTATTTATATGAGGTTAACTTCTATTGGGGCTCCAACCTATCGGTAGGCAAACTCAAGTGATGGCCCATCATGCAACCTTCTCATAACAACCCATCAAACATGGCAAGAAGCAAACATTATGACTTTAGATCTCTATCCACTTCTAGTAATTATATTTGTTAAGACAAACACTGCAATATAATTATGTCAACCATATGACAAAATTATGATCCTTCAAAAGAATTCTAGGACCCTAGAGAATGATTGAATAATAAGATTATATAAATTCATGAAAATTTGTAGCAATTATTCCAGTAGTAACTTGAGCCCTAAAATTTCAGAAAGAAAAATATGAAACTTTTTCATCTCCATGTAAAGCCTAATTCAAGTTGGAAACCCTGTTCCACGGTTAATTTAACATGAACTAAAATTTTGCAGAGGAGCCGGCCAATCACATAAGGCACTTTATGATTCTCTGTGAATAGCAAACTCAAAACAATAATAGGACCATTAAAATGTGGCCACAAAATGTTTGCGAGAACAGCCTTCCTAAGCACAAATATGTATTGTGTGATGTCATACACAGAAACGAATATCGAAGGGAAGAACAAGTGAACAATAAAATGACCCAAACATCTTTGAAATGCCAGAATGAAGAATATTTTTGCACCTGAGGAGTAGCCCCATCATCAGCTCGTTGGTATTTGCTTAACAGCTCTTGTAAACGAAGTACCTGCAACATGAGATATGATTCATGGACAATGATGCCTATTCTACCTTGCTATACACTCCAATGCTGATAAGCATGTACATCTATGAAGGAAAGTTTTGGAAATAAAAACTGAAACTTCAGATTTGGTTCATACCTCTTCACTCAAATAATGAAGGTTTTCACGTTGATACTGCAACAGAGCCATTTGCTGATCAGAAAGGCGCCCGCCATCGTGATACCTATCTAACCAATATTTAGTTTCAGGCACATCATGCATCAAGTAATGCATAGCAAGATTAGAATTCCCAAGAATAATTTAAACAAGCAAAATGTGCAAAACAAAACCTAGCAGAACTAGCAGTGATCAGAATTGATAAGCAACCAACATCTGCTGTGTCAAAAAAGCATTAAAATATATATATATATATGCCCAAGTTACAACTTATTACACGCCTCAACTGTGCAACCTTCATGTTCACACTTAGCAAATACAAATAGAGTAACATCGATATATAAACCAGTGGAAAACATTCAGTTTAGTAAGGCTATACGACAATGGCTTATCTAATGGAAAACAAATTATATATGGGTAAAAAAAGAGCCAATGTGGAATGGACAACTGATCTTAAACAATTTCAAAATTTTAAATTCAGCAACTATACACAATGCCTACTCATGCTATGCAGTTCACATGAAATGCTAAAACTAAACCTCAAGAAAGGCAATTTGGAAAAGAGAAACTCTTCAATGGCAGCAAATAAATGCAAACCTTCCTGTTGTAATGCATGGAATTTAATAGGAGGTATCATTTAGACAAATAGACGTCCTTGAAGATATGTATGGCAAAAGTATGCAGTTTAATATTCCTTTAGTGTAAGGCACTCAGCGCACATTGATTCGTACTTTAATGAGTAGCTAGCAAGATTGAGCTTTATATGTTTACCAGCACGTCCAGAGAAAACAAGCAAATGCACCATGAAAAAAAAGTTTTTCCTATATTTCACAAGAGAAAGCCCCCAATTCAAAATCTATCTGCTACTTGGCGAAATCAATCTTATCAAACAATAGGTACAAGGGTATCAACCTGAGCTCTTCCAGTGAACTTGATGGTTGCAAAGCAGAATAGAGAGACTTCAAAATATCAGGTTGACCATTCAACGAATTGTACTGATGTATACAACCTGCATGGAGCAAACTATAGTGATTACAACACGAACTAATGCAAAATTGCAAAGCATAAAGAAAGTGAAATGACTTTCAATGCAACATCAAAATTTGCAATTATGCTATATAGGCATGCTCTTGAGATTTTAGAGGGCGATCTAACAACTAGGTATCCCCTAAGCCATATATTGATGTAAAAAAAAGGCTGTACCAATAAGCTCTAGTCAATGAAAGCCTGCGGAGGATTGATGAATATAGGCTTATCCCTGCATTTGCCGACAGGTTGCTTCCATGGCTTAAATCCATAACCTCCAAATCTTAATTGGACCAACCCACTACTCACACTGCCGTTTAAGTCCATGGATTGATGTGCCAACATTTAAATGTCATGATATGAGCTTGAAAGTACTAGTTTCCAAGCTTGTGGCTGAAAGTAAAATATCTTAGTACACCATCCACGCTCCCTCATGCCTCGTACATTAGGCGTTCGCATAAGATGCTTAAATATCTAACTAAAAATAAAAATGCACGTCGCACCTTATTCTATATGGTAAGAAATTTTTTTTACTCCATCTAGGCTTCCCAACCATTTCAGCTTTCCAAGAAAATACTGGCACACGTACAATCAGACTCCACGGCCCCATAGACACAAAATCTACCTTAAAGCTGATAATTTCATAGTGACTTCAAAGAAAACCTGAGGCCAACTTCAATCCCCTTGGTAACGCATCTTCTGAAGAAAAATCTTGGAATATGTTACAGAACTACTAAATTGCCTTTCTAATCTTCACGTCATTATCTTTATCAGATGTGATCTCTTATAAACAAGGATTTGAGAGGAATAAGAGGGAAAGACTTGTCTTTATTCAGTAATATATTTCCTATTTATAAATCTATACAAGATATCTTAATGAGAAAATAATAAATTACAGATTTCATACATAAAATCCCAATAAACACTTTCCTAAATTAGTTCCTTCATTATGGCGTGATCCATGAGAGCTTCTCACGGATTGATCTCTGTGTTCGTTGGATCCTTTGCACTGGAAACGACTGGATTTCAACACTCCCTTCAAGCTGGGAAATATGGATCTGTCATTCCCAGCTTGTTAATCATTTTGAGAAAGGCAGAACTGTCCAATCCTTTGGTAAGGATGTCTGCAAGTTGATCCTTTGATGATACATGGTTGATACTTACTAGACCACTGTCTAGTTTTTTCTTAAATGAGATGTTTGTCTACTTCTATGTGCTTGGTCCTGTCATGTTGGATTGGATTGTGGGCTATGCTGATTGCTGATTTGTTGTCACAATATAGTTTCATGGGCTCATCCCACTTGACCTTTAAGTCTTCTAGGATTATTTTGATCCATAGTAGCTCACATATTCCCAAGGTCATAGCTCGATATTCTACTTCTGCACTAGATCTTGCCACTACATTTTGTTTCTTGCTTCTCCATGTAACTAGGTTACCTCTAAGGAATGTGCAATATCCAGAGGTAGATCTTCTGTCAACAGGTGATCCTGCATAGTCAGCATCCGTGTATACTTCTAGGGTTATTCTGCGATCTCTCTTAAAGAGAACCCCTTTCCTGGGTTTCCTTTAAGGTAGTGTAATATCTAGTCAACCGCTTGCATGTGGACTTGATTTGGATTCTGCATAAACTGACTGACCATGCTTACAGCAAATGTTATATCTGGTCTAGTGTGGGAAAGATAGATTAATTTTCCTACAAGTCTCTAGTAGGCCCCTTTATCCACATCTGGATCTTCTCTAGCTTCCCCCAGTTTAAGATTAGGTTCTACTGGTGTTGGTGCTAGCCTACTAGGTGCTAGCCTACAGGCTAGTTTCCCTGTTTCTTTTAGAAGATCTTTAATGTACTTTTGTTGTGAGATGAAGATTCCCTTGCTGGAGTGAGCTATCTCGATTCCAAGAAAATATTTTAGTCTACCAAGTTCTTTGATGTCAAATTCCTTGGTAAAATTTTTCCTTATACTATCTTTCTCCTTCATATTATTTCCAGTCAAGATAATATCATCCACATACACTAGCAATATTGTGACTCCCCCTGAGTCTGAATGTTTAAAGAATAGTGTATGATCCTCTTGGCTTTGTTTATACCCATTAAGGAGCATAAACTTAGAGAACATTCCAAACCAGGCCCTTGGTGATTGTTTGAGCCCATATAGAGCCTTTTTTAATTTGCACACCTTGTTACCTTCAGAATTTTCCTTAAATTCTGGCGGTATTTCCATAAATATTTCTTCTTCCAGATCCCCAGGTAGGAATGCTTTTTTTACATCCAATTGTTTTAGATGCCAATTGTACTTAGCTGCTATTGAGAGTAGAATTCTGACAGTGTTCATTTTGGCTACTGGTGCAAAAGTTTCCTGGTAGTCAATATCATATGTCTGAGTGTAACCTTTCGCCACTAATCTTGCTTTGTATCTTTCTAGTGTGCCATCAGATTTGTATTTTACAAAGAACACCCATTTGCAGTCGATCGGTTTTTTTTCCTGTTGGTAGATTAATGATCTCACATGTCTTGTTCTTCTCTAGAGCCTGCATTTCATCTTTCATGATATTTTTTCAATTTACATCAGATAGTGCCTTAGAAATATCTTTAGGAATATAAATATCAACTAGTGTAACCAGGAAGTTTTTGTGTGTGGAGGAAAAATTATTGAAGGATATAGAGTTGGTTATTGGATATAAGCGAAGTGGAGAGTTTACCTTATTTTCAGGAGATGGCTCAGATTCTTGGATCTGCTTCGGAGTATAGGTTGAACTTGTACGCCTGGAATATACTTTCCCAAATCTAAGGATAGTTTTATCTTCAGCTTCCCTAGTTTGAGTTTCAGGAGGATTGGTTTGATGTGGTGGAGGAAGATCAAGAGGTGCAAGCATACTTTCATCTTCTTCCTTTGTTTCAATCTCCCCTTGAATATGAGGTTTGGTAAAGTAGGAGTTTTGTTCATCAAATGTGACATCAATGGATACAAGTATTTTCTTTGTAGGGGGGGGGGGGGTTTTTTTTTGGTGGGGGGGGGGGGGTGATAGCATTTGTACCCTTTTTGGGTGGCAGAGTATCCAATGAAGATACATTTGAGTGCCCTTGAATCTAGTTTTCCTCTGTTCTGGCTATGGATATGGACATAGGCAGTGTACCCAAAGATTCTGAGTGTAAGGTTATTATGGGTTCGAAACTCAGGGTAAAAGGAGGACAAAATATCCATTGGAGCTTTCATTCCCAAGGTTTTGACGGTAGTCGATTTATGAGGTAGGTGGCAGTTAGGAGTGGGTATATTATGTTGGAGTACGAAGGCACGAATGGAGGCTAGGAGGTGACCATTTTTCCTTTCCGCAACCCCATTTTGTTGTGGGGTGTGAATGCAGGAGGACTCGTGGATGATACCTTCACTCTGAAAGTAAGAGTGTCGAGTTTGATTGAAGTAGTCTTTAGCATTATCCGAACGAAATCTCTTTATTTTGACCCTGAATTGATTCTGGATCATGGTATGAAAAATGGGAAGAATGGTGCTAACGTCTGATTTATTTTTGAGGAGATAGATCCAAGAAACCTGAGTGCAGTCATCAATGAAAGATACAAACCAACGAGCCCCAGAGATGTTTGAAATTTTTTAGGGTCCCCATATGTCACTATGAATGAGATAGAAAGGAGTATTGCATCTTTCATTCTTGTTTGGAAAGGAGGTTCTTTTATGTTTGGCTAATTCGCAGGTTTCACAATGAAATTTTTCATTTTCTAATTAATGGAAAAGTTTTGGATAAATGTGTTTCAAGATTTCTATTGATGGATGTCCTAATCTGAAGTGATTAAGCCAAATGGTAGATTTCTTGTCAACTAGGGATAATATAGAGTAGCTGGATTTGTTTGGCTCTTCCAGGTAGTACAACCCACCTCTCTCTTTAGCAAGTCCAATCGTCTTCCCCGATTCCTGATCCTGAAATAGGCAAAAAGAAGAGTTAAATAAAACTTGGCAATTATGATCCCTGGTAAGTTTTTGTATGGATATAAGATTTGTGGATAATTGAGGAACAAGGAGCGCATTTTTTAGAGTGAGGGAAGGGGATAAGGGTATGTCTCCTTGACCTTCAACTTTGACAAAAGAACCATCGGCAGTGATGATTTTGTGGGCTCCGAAAATGCGGCCCCGCCCTCCCCCCGCCTTTCTTTTTGTTTTGAGCGATGGAGTTTTAACCGATAAGTTCCGAGGTAAATTTTGGAAGGCAGATGGGTTTGTAGATAAGACACTACCCAGAGATTTCGCCCACATTTTGTGAGGACTTTATGATCTGAGTTCTAGTTTCCTATAGGCGCAAGCCCCTATAGTTAATTACCTCTCTCGATCACGAGAGAGAACTTTCGATTAAGGCTAGTAGATAACTCGTATATTCTACGAATTTGATCGACGTCTAGCCTTAATCGAAAGTTCTCTCTCTATTACGAGAGAGAACTTTCGATTAAGGCTAGTCGTCAATCAGATACGTAGATATACGCGTTATCTGGCATATAGTAGCAGGATGGATTTGGATTTGGAAATTGGGTTTGAATTTGGGTATTTGGAAAGGTTTGGAAAGTTTGACATTTAAAATAGGAAATTTCACCACCTAACACTTAAAGCGGATGGTGGGGGAATGGATGATGGACCCGATCAAGATTCTATGGTTCCGTCGTCCCGGACCATCATGGTCCCTGGTCTACTTAGTCAGAGGAGGTAGTCGACCCAACATGACAGAAGGATCCTTGTCGGCAGCCATGGGTTGCTTCGTCCAAGGGTACCTTGTAGACCTGGGTTGAATGTTTGTCTAAGGGGACAAATTTAAATCCACCTTAGCTAACAGAGGGCTTTGTGCCCTATCGATCATATCCTATTGATTCATATCTCAAGGATTTGATGCCATTAAGGAGCGTAACGGCGCTGGCCATAACCGGTATTTTGTGGTGCCATTTGGCGGCAAAACCACTCTGTTCAGAGGGGCCCTGGGTCATAACCGTTTATCCTGCGGTGCCATTTGGCGTCAAACCACCGGTTAGAGGACACGTACCACGTCCTTACTAGCAGGAGATTGTTTGAGAATGGATCCTAGTGATATTTTCGACTAGGCATTTAGCTCTTTTGTGAGTTGAAGTAAATTTTGATTTGTCCACCCCGACAAACTGTTGCGGAGGGCGGATGGATTTTGCTTTAAGCGATTGATAGTTTATTTCAATTTTAAATATTTTGGAGGTTTTGGAATGATTTTTGGATTTTTGTGGGTTTTTTTTTTAATTTTTGGGAGACATTTGAAAATGTTTGGGAACCCCTTCGGTTGAGATCTGCATTCAACACGGCCATTATCGGGGTATTAGGGGTTATTTCCAGTTAAAGCTACCTTGTCGATCTGTCTGGCTGTCGTAGGCTTTATGCCTTTGAGAGCGAGTTCTCTTGACTTTAGGCTTTGAAGGCCTAATATGAATATATTAAAACAAATATTCTGGTCGTCACGGCCACATATTTTTTTGTTGGTTCGAACCTTGTCGACTCCTATTGATCTATATAGAAGGATCAGTTTTGAACTTGAATTCACTTGTAGACCCGCACAGCATCCCTAGACGTCACATGTGTACCAATAACATGTTCGTCGAGGCCCATGCGGGTGTTTGGGGGCATTTTGTAACTATTTATTGAACCTTATCGACTCCTACTTGCTTAGAAGGATCGGGTTCAAATTTAATAACCCGCTCAGCATCCCTAGACGTCACATGTGTACCAATAACACGCTCGTCGGGGCCCATGCGGATGTCGATTGTATACCCTCTTTTAGTGTACCTAAGTGTGTACAAACTACAGTGCATGTGCGAGGGTATTTTAGAATATTTGTGAAACGCCTTCTGTCCGCTTGTACGAATGTTGCAGATCCGGTGGCGTGGCGCAACAGCTTCTGAATAGAGTTGTTCGCTGCTTCGTACAGGTAAACTGTCGTGCACTAATCGCATTTGTAGTACACTAACAAGTCTCCTGCTTTCGTTTGTAGACAATTGCATATATTTGCACTTGTCGTATCTCATTTGCTTCTGCCTGCAAATAACATATAGTATGTATTCTGAATATTCTACAACCCCTGAGATATTTGTTCTTCACTATACATCATCTGTCCTTGCTTATAGAAGGCCGATGTATTTGAATGATTTTGGACAATTATCAACCATAGAAGTGTTAGTATCTTTGCCACAACAATTGGTAGGTACATTGAATGTGCTACGGACATGCCGTCTCTTCCACCATTCTTCATGTACTCGCTTGTAGACATGCCTTCTATAATCATTCGTGGACAAGTTGTATCACCTTGTACCGTTTATATCTCTTCGTTAGTGCTCTTAGGTTGATGTAGAAAAGATTACTACATCTCCTTACATGATTGTTGTGTCGACTGTATCAGCTTTAGCTTTGTTATTCACAAGGCAATGTTGTTGTCTAGCACTGAATTGCTATTGACTATATATAGAGGTATTTCTGTAATCATTGCATGCTACATTAAGTGTGTTGGCAAGAGACTTTATTGCTTGTAATGACCACCTTGTTTTCTCGCAAGATAATAAGGATACTTATATTATTGCCATATAATTTGTAGAGTTTGTTGAGACATTCTTGTGCATCTTCTTACAATTGTATCACATATACTTGCTAAAAATCATTGACTATTGCTTGAATTCCAACTGGCAATGGTACCCTTTAATACATATTGCATGCCTTGCATCATTGCTTGCAAGCAATTTCAATAGGCTCTTCATACGTCAACCTTTAACATTTGTCGATAACTACTACATTTGTCTACGAACTAGTTATCATTGATTGGAGGGAGATCTTCATTTCATATTCTTCATATGTTCTTCGTGAATATGCCATCCATGATTAAGATGAATAGCATGCACTTATGTTATATACCCCTTTAGGTTGATCGTATATGATGAATTTGATATCATTTGAATGTGCACTTTCATCAATGTGATCACTTCTCAATGTTCCATTAGAAGTCTTGTATTGTTAATTACAAGCATATCATTGTGTTCTCCTCATGATCTTTGCTTGCATGGTTAACTTTATCATCTTGCCAATTTACAAGTCTCATTTTAAGCATTGAATTACATTCCATGTTGTACCCTCAATGTTCAAGTACTTCAATTTATTGCTCTTTGTATGTAACAAGTTCAAAGCTTATGTATTACATGCAATTCTTTGGTTGTCTTGTAAAGTTCATGTATGAGTCTAATTTGAGCTCATATCCACAACACCTAGTTCATTTGATTTAAGTCATTTGTTGCTCATCATTTGTTTAGGCTTACATTTGATTTCAATTTGAATCTTTATTCAATTCAAGTTCAGTCTTGTTCAAAGGTCCACAAGTTCAAGTTCAAATATAGTTCAGGCTTTAGATGAGCCTCTTCCCTTCATTCGAATCCCCTGTAGTCCAACTCAAGTCTTTGCTTGAGTTCAAACATGTTCAAGTCCAATTTGAGTCCTCACATTTAGCTCATTTGATTCAAGTTTAAGTTTAAATTATTGATCATTTGATCTCAAATAAGTCCCATGTAGTCCAAATTTTATTCAAGTCCAAGTCTCTAATTTGCTAAAAATTTCAGCAGCCTCCCGGCGTCTCCCCCGTTTAGGAGAAAAAAACAAGAGGCAACTTTCCCTTGACGCTACGTGAGTGCTTCAGGTAGGTGTCAAAAATGATACCGCGGTCGCATATATTTTTTTTATCCCCGCCCGCTACGTGAGCGTTTAAGGGTTTTTTTTTATAAGAAAAAAAACATGTTAGAAATAAGCACAGATTTCCCCCCTCTGCACTACGTGAGTGTTTGGGGTACTTATATAAAAAAAAATTTATATCCCCTTAGCCGCAAGCGTCGCATCGGTTTCCCGCCTTACAACGTTACTTGAGCGCCTAGGGGGTTTGTCGGCTCATTGCTAGCATTGAAGAGGGATTCTTAAATCGCCGCAAGCGCCGCGCCGGTTTTCCTCCCTATAATGCTACGTGAGTGCCTAGGGGTTTTGCCGGCCCGTTGCAAGCCACGAGAAAAGAATCATAGGCAATTTCCCGCCTCGTTGTAAGCGTCGCACTAGCTCCCCTCCCCACAACGCTACGTGAGCACGTGAGGGGTTTGCTAGTTCGCCGCCAATAACGAGAGTGAAAATCTGAGTTTAGAGATTATACCTTTGCATATCGGCGGCGGGGATGGTGGTGATGAGATTTTACAAAAATGCACAAAACACTTTCTTTCCTCTTTTTTTTTTTGTATTTTCTTTTCTTCTTCTTTTTTTTTTTTACTCACACATACATACACACACAAATGTACATTCACATAAACACATTTATATAAATATGAGCACATGAACATATTCTCTACCCACTTAACAAAATGAATCATTGAAAGCAAGTAAAACTAATTAATAATGAAAATAAAAAGAAATGAAATATGAGCCTACTGTTTTGGGATTTGGGGCTGATTAGTGATGGGTGGAGAACTAAGTGATCAACAGATCAAGCCATGGCTCTGGGATAACTTGCTGTTTTGGGTTTATTTTTGGGTGGAAATAGTGAGCAGCAATGGGCTTTATGTGGGGTTTTTATGGGTTGTTGCTGTAGGTTTTTGGGCTGAAACTTTTATGGTGTAGTGGGCCTTAGAGGTGGACTGTTTTGAGCTTGAAATGTAGTGCTCTTTGGGCTGATTTAGCTAAGTGTAGGAGAGTGTAAATGGGGCTGAAGATATCAGGTTTGGGCTGCAGGTAGTAGAGAGGTTGGAGGAACTGCTGCTTCTTCTGCCTTTATCTGATCTTCTGCAACCGAGAGGATGATATGGAGAGAAACTTTCTCCATTGCTTGGTGGCCGAAACTTTCGGTAGCCCTGGGAGGGATTTGAGAATAGGATGGATGTGAGACATGCAGAGAAAGCATGGGACGGGCTGTTGATAGGGGGCTGCTGGAGTGAAAGATCAGAATCATGCGTCAGGTGGCATGCGAGCAGGTCAGGGATGGCTGGAGGAAGATCTGGCCAGAGGGCTTTTGCGGCTTCTGCTGTCTCCTCAAGCTTCTCTTGATTAGCTTCCACGGCTGAATCAGTGGGAGATTCAGTCTCTGCCTTTTCAAGCTCCACAACTGATTGAAGAGGTGGAAGCAGAGGTACGCATTGATTCTCAAGTAAAGTACCCTCAAAAGGAAGCAGCAAGATATCAGTGGACTACATTTTGGTGATAGAATAAGATGTATTTGGAGGTGGATTTAATTATATGGAGGTGCTGGAAGGTAGAAGACGGACAAGGGCAAGGGAATTTGGTTTCAGAACAAGAGGTAGGCGGCTTCACGTGAGCAAGAGGAAGGGAGCAGGTTCTCGTGAAGAGAGGGGAGACCTCAGCTGGATGGCTGAAGGAGGCGTTGGAGTTCCATATTCTGGCATCGGTTCTGGATGAGAGCTCGAGTGTGGAAGTTGTAGATAATTGGATAGGAGTTTGCTTGGGGAGCCTTTAGATGGAGCGTGTCCGTTCAGATGAAGCAACGGGCCAGCTGTTATACAAAGCTGAAGTGACCAGGAGATAGACAAAGCGAGGTGACATACTGATTGGCATTTAATGTATTTGACCCTTTTTCCTCTTTTGGCATCTGTCTTTGCTAAAGAAGATTTAATTTAATAGCCACATTAGTGTATGGTCATTAGGCTTTAATTCAAGAGGACAGCAGTGCCTCATTTGTTCAAAATTGCATCATTTCACGTGCATTTTTCATTCGATTTGCGTGCCAACTATTCCGTTTTACGTGTCGATTTCGGTGAATATCGAAATTGGATAAATTGATAATGAATTTAGGGTACTGTCAATGTTCCGGTCGCAACAACGCAGTCCGTTTCGCGATCGGACGTCGTTTGAGCAACGCCGAGGCTAATTTTTGTAGGGACCGCCTCGATTTGCGTGCACAACCTCAATTAAACAAATTGGCAGTGCATTTAGGGTATTGACGATGTTCCGGACACAACGAAGAAGTCCGTTTGTCAATCCGATGTCGTTTGATTAGCATCGCGCTTTAATTTCAGGTGTCAGTCATTCCTTTTGGTCGATCTCGTCTTATTCAATTGGGATGGGCCTCGACCTAGCAGAATTCGATGTCCTGATCGCAACGGCGCCATCCATTTGGCAATCAGAAATCGTTTGATCCTTCAAGTGACACGTGGCGCCAAGGCGCGTATCACTTTACTCACCAGTTTGGTCCTTTCGCATGTGATTTGAGGTATAGGGGTCCACAGATTTTTGTCTATTGAGCAAGGATCATAATTGATGAAGTGGGTAGTGGAGTTTGTCATGTGATTTGTGGCTCCTAAGTCAATGATCCATATTCCTTTCGAATAATTTCTAGAGGTACTTAATCCGATGAATATGGGAAACATACCTGAAAGTGCAAGAGAGGGAGATGCAGGAGATTGAGGTTTTTTAAGGGATACCAGGAGTTGTCTGAGCCTTTCAATGTCTTCTTTATTGAAGCTTTGAGATGAGTTTTCTTCAGACATTGTTATATCACAAGATTATCAGCAATGAAGGCTGATAATATCAGCTACGGCTATTTCATCAATAAAGGCTGATTATATCAGCAATAAAGACTGACTGATTAGGTAATATCAGCAATAAAGGCTGAAAACCTGGTCAAAACAAAAAAAATTGGTTTCCTCTCGGTTTAATGAGCCGAGCCTTAAGAGGCTCGGGTACGACCCCTCCTCTGTTTACTAGGCTAAACCCAGTCTTCTTTTCGTTTAGCACAGCAGTAGCTAGGGCACGGGATACCGCAGGCGAGTCGCTCCCGTCTCCGTCCCGTCGGTCTTCTGGTGTCAACTTGAGGGTAGCGTCAGCGAGGGCTCCGCCTTGCCTGGCTTCATCCGAGCTTCTTCCTTCTCGGCGAGGGCTCCGCCTTGCCTGTCCGAGCGTTGGTCTTCCGGTGTCGGCTAGGGCTCCGCCTTGTCTGGCTTCATCTAGTAAGGTTTCGGCTCCTTCTCATCTTTTGACGACTCCGGCTTCGGGCTTCGCCTGGTAAGGCTCCGAATCCGTCCTTCTTGACTTCCTCCGATGGTTTCCTCTTTACTTTCTTCGAAGCTTTGATACCATGTTACAAACGAGGATTTGAGAGGAATAAAAGGGAAAGACTTGTCTTTATTCAGTAATATCTTCCCTATTTATAGATCTATACAAGATATCTTAATGAGGAAATAATAAATTACAGATTTCATACATAAAATCCCAATAAACTCTTTCCTAAATTAGTTCCTTCATTATGGCGTGATCCATGAGAGCTTCCCACGGATTGATCTCTGTGTTTGTTGGATCCTTTGCACTGGGAACGACTGGATTTCAACATGATCATTTCATATGCCTTCAAAGAAAGCACCGCATTGGGTTTTTAGCACCTTTTCTACTTCAACAGTTTAGATTTCACGTCAGAATTACTTATTACCATAGAACAAAACTAAAACCAGAATAAGCAAAGTGCACTATAAAAAAACCAGAGGTAACCAAGCAGGTGAGGTATAACGATCAATTTGAAATCAGCACCGCCCTGAAAAGTGAATACTGCCTATGAAACTTTAATGAAATGACAGAAAGAAATATTTCAGTGATAAAAAAATTGCCACAAAGATGAACTTTCTCATGGTAGTAGAAGATTAAGCTTACTATAGCTATAGAAAATCTACAAAGCCTCAGTTACTTTGATTATACTACTAATCAGCAGGTTCTACGCACCTATATAAACACTCATAAAGCAGCCAACACCAACGACTTCAGCAAACATCACAATCCTGCAAGAATGCAAGTCAGGCATTGCAAACATACATGAGCATTATCTTACAGCACAGGATGTAGTTTTTCACTCTTGATAATCAAATATTACGCAACATTGATAGACCAAATATGATCATGTAAAGATGCTTGAATATAACTGAGGATATTAAAAGAAATGTTCAGATCTTATTAGTTGTAAAAGAATGCTGAATGAAGCCAGAAAGTACTAGGTTCAACTGTTTGATCTCCACCTCATAAAAAAATCACAGGATAGCGGTTATAGTTGATATCAATTATAAATCATTACAAAATTATGCATTTAAAGGATTTTCCATATGTATCCCAACTAAGAAAAATGAAATGTCAACTAAAACACGGCACCTAAATGAGAAAACAACAAAAAGGCACATGAAAGAATGTCCAGTTATATAACTACGCCTTTAAGTCAATTAGAGGAGAAAAAAAAAAGGCACAGGAAAGAATAGCGAGTCATATACCTAACCGAAGTATCTGCAATAAGTTCTGATACTACCAATCTCAATAAATTGGGAGGGAAACAAGGTATGCATTTTAGGTTTTGATCCCTTCTCCAAATTTTCCAAAGAATTTGATAATTCAGTTATTTTCCGCAAGAGTAACTTTCTATCGTTTTGGCACATTTCATTAAACAGGCACATATCTCTATGGACTAACAAGGAAAGTACAACTATAAAACTGGTGTGATAGTCTGAAGATTTGAATCCTTACTTCTAGAGGGAGGATAGCATTTGATTATCTTCTATCTTCTAATAAAGAAATTTAAGAAACAAATGATGGACTAGATCAATTGATAAATAATCTAAATCAAGCAAATGAATATCGTGACATCAAAATGGCATTTCACTATTAATCAATTTTCATTTGTATTACTGAGAACATTTATGGATCGAGTCATACGGCACTAATATGTTCCAATTATGTTTTGTATGGTACTATTACTTGTACTGAGTTAGTAGTGGTGGTACGAAAAAATAAATAAACACAACAATTCATTGACCTTATTGATTTAGGCAAATTGTAGTTTAAATACCAATCCTTCATCCACTTTCATTAAGGAACACATGAATTTTTTCCTCGTTTCTTGTCTAGTTAACCAACTTTTTTAGTTCCCAGTCCCATTCAATTTACAAGATGAAAATCATGACATAACCCTTTTAAAGTCTTCAACATGATCCAAAAAACACAATCCCAAGTCACATGGATTTAGGACTTAGCTTCTCTTGATCGGTAGGATTTGTCAAAGCCACTCATTTTTGGGCAAAACACAAAACCTTACTTTTCATTTTCTTTCCAAAGAATGTAAGGTAATTAGTTATCCCTAAAACCATCAATGTTCCCTTTTCTATAAAATAAAAAGCGAGTTTGAAATCTGTCGGTCAAATTGTTCTATAAGTTGTAAGTCCTATTCTATTAGACTATAACCATAAGAAACGTATATTTAAATTATATTCTATCATAGAAAGTCCAATATGTCATGTCAATCGATCAAGATTGCATTGAATCTTCCACAATTGGGTATCTTTCATCGGACATGTTAGCTATAATAAAACATTCAACATTTTTTTCATCATCAGGAAGACACAGATGCACATTGAAAAAAAATTGTCCTAGACTGGTTATCTTAGAAGATATATTCAACAAAGATGGATGAGATATTTTGCTAAATTTTTTAATGAAGAATGTGAAAGTATGATTGAATTTAATGACCTTAGCACCTTAAATGAAAATAAAGATTTATGTTTTTATCGGCGTATTAGTAAAACCGAAGTTAGAAAGGCTCTAAATAAAATGAAGTGTGGAAAGTTGTTGGACCTGATGATATTCTAATAGAGGTTTGGAAATGCTTAGGAGATGAAGGAATTTCTTGGCTTACTAAACTTTTTAATATTGTTTTGAAGACTAAAAAGAAGTAAGATGAGTGGAGAATGAGTGTGTTAATTCCTATTTTTAAGAATAAAGGCGATGCACAAGATTGTGTGAATTATAAAGAAATTAAGTTAATGCATCATACTTTAAAACTATGAGAACGAATTATGTAGCGTAGGTTGCGGTGTGATACTAATGTTTAAGGCTGATGAGCATAGGAGAGAAGTAAACTTCGAGCTAGTAGATATGGTTTATTTAAAATTGAGGCCCTACAGACAGAAAACACAAGCCAGAAGAAGGAATGAGAAATCATCCCTGTGGCACTTTGGGCCTTATGAGGATATGGAGTGTATTGGAGCAATATCATATCGACTGAGGCTACCACCTTCATCAGCTTTGCATCCAGACGATCATGTCTCACAGCTTAGGAGGCAATAGGAGAGCATACACCATCATCTCTACCCCAACTTCGACAGAGGACATGAAGGTCATTTTGGAATCCCTAGAAGTAGCTGGTGTGCGCGAAGGGAAGACTGGGCCACAAGAGGTACTAATCAAGTAGAAAGATCTGCCAGAGCATGATGCCACATGGGAGCCATACGAGACAATCAGGAGACAGTACCCTACCTTTCACCTTGAGGACAATGTGCATTTTCAGGAGGGGAGTATTGATACAGGAGAGGGTAATTCAATCCCCCTTGTGGGGCCCATTAACCTATCATTACATATATGATATATGAGAAGAGGAATTAAAGAGGGGATTAATTAGGAGATATTTCCTAATTAAAAATTATTGATTTAGAGGGTGATTTGAAGGAGATTAATTATGAGATATTTCCTAATTAAAAAGGACAGATTTGGGGGCTGACTTGGAGGAGATTAATCAGGATTCATGAGATATTTCCTAATTAGATATGGCTGATTTGAGAGGATATTGGGGAGGGCCGTTTTGAAATTTGTTGTTTTATTGTTTGCTATAAATAGTAAGATTTATGTTATGTTTGTATGCATAAATTTATTTTGAGTGTTATAGTTCTCTTGTATGAGGGATCCTAGCGACGTCTAGGGTTTGGGAGAAAAGGTCCTCCTCTCAAAAGAGGTCCATTGTATCTTGCTTTGTTCGTATTTAGTTTTCTATCAATTAAAATATATTTTTTTGTTGAATCTCTTGGAGTTTGTTGTTGTTTTTGATATTAAGGCGCATAAAAAACCAATACAAACTTTTGGAGGTATGGTCAGGATACCCTGTTCATAAGAAACTGGAAAGTAACAAGAGTGTTGGTGAGGCCAAACGGCATACCTACCTAAGAACTCGTAGTGTCCCTCGTGTGTCCTAAATGCAATCTTTTGGGCATTCGCCTCTCTCATTCTGATATGATGATATCCCGACTTTAGATCCATCTTGGTAAACACCACTGCAACGCACAGCTCATCTAGTAGTTCGTCGATCACTGGAATGGGGAACTTGTCCAGCACAGTCTCCTTATTCAAGACCCAGTAGTCCACACAAAATATCCAGCTCACATCGTTCTTCTTGACCAATAAGACGGCTAAAAAGGGCTCACACTTGGCGTGGTGAGCCTCACCTCCAACATCTCTCGAATCAGCTTCTTTGTCCATCCTTCTGAATCTGAGGGCAGCGGTAAGGCCGAACACTAATTAGTAACACCCCCTCCCTTAAGGTGATGGCGTGCTCCTGCTTTCTCAGTGGTGGCAAGCCTTAAAGTGGCTTAAAAATTTCACTAAATTGTTGTATGAGTGGCTATACTAAAAGAGCAATGTCTCCCCTTCCTCTAGTATGATCTATTCTAAGCTCTGCAGTTCCACCAGAAAGCCTCCTCCCACCTTCCTAATTATGGTTTTGAGAGACACCATGGCCTTAAACATCCCTGCGTCTCCTCAGATCACCATCCTTCTTCCTTCCACCATTAGCTTTATCCTCAGTGCTCTCAATTGACTCAAGTATCTCCCAAGGTCTGCAGCCACTTCATTCCCAAGATGACATAAGTGCTCCTTAACTCCAATGGGAGAAAATCCTCCCTCACATGAACCCCCTGTATAGTCAGCACAACTCCCTTGCACACTCCTATACCCATCTCCGCCTTCCTAGTGCCAATCATCACCCATAATCCCCGGTGTCCATCAATTTCACCCCCAATTGGTTAACGGACTAATTGGAGATAAAATTGTGGGTAACCCCACTGTTGATCAACACCACCACCTCCCTGTATATTATTTCTCCTTTCAATTTCATGGTGTGATTTGCGGAGAACCCCACCACTGAGTTTGATGAGACTTCAGCCATGTTAAGATGCAGCTTATCCTCCTCCTATACCACTGCCTCTCTCACCTCCCTTGGCTTCCTCGTCATCACAGACGATGAGAACCTGAAGAGTTTGATCATTACATTGTGCCCCGCTGTGTACCTTTCATCACATCTGAAACACAATCCCTTTGTTTGTTTCTCCTGCAGCTTCGTCTCAGTGAGCTTCTTAAAGTTTCTCCAAGATCCCCCTCCTATAGGCTTCTCCTTCGGGGCCTCACAAAGGCATCCCGATGCTGGTCCCTTGGGAGCTAAGAAAGTAGTGGTCATCCTGTACGACCCTCCTGAACTGCTGCTTCTGGCCACCCTCTCTAGGTACTTTTGGTCCTTCACCAACTACGCTAGCTCTATAGCATTTTCCAAGTCACACGGCCTCATCACTCTAACAATCGCCCAGATCTCAGGCTTGAGCCCCTTCATAAAGTTCCTCTTCAGCACAGTCTCAGAAAGCCGATCCAGTCGATCAGTTAGGCACTCAAACCTATCACGGTACTCCACCACAAAACCCTCTTATGTCAGCGCGAATAATTGCTCATAGAAGTCCCCTCCCTTGCTGGTTCAGAAAACTTTTAGCAAGCAGTCATTGAACTCCCTCAAACTCCAAATGGGCCACCTCATGTCTCTCCACTGATACCAGGCCAATGACTTCTCCTCCAAACACAGGCCAGTTGCCCTCAATCTCTCCTCTTATGTCAATCCGTTGATGGCAAAATACCTCTCTACCTTGTAGATCCACCCATGTGCGTCATCGCCCTCAAAGATAGGCATCTTCAACTTCCTTACCCTCGGATTGCCCTAGTTTCCCATAAATCCTCCATAGCCTCCCATTCCTCGAAAGAGAGGAGCTCCCCAAGTGTCTCGATTCTCCCTTATGCGCTCATACCAAAACCTTTCTTTCAAAATCCCCCTCCTTTCAAAATCAGCACCCCTAAGCTCATAATCTACCCCTCTTCCTGCAAAATCAGCACCCCTTCGCTCATACTCAACACCCATCTCTTCCCTAGCAATAGGCTCTGGAGGAGGCATCCCATCTTTTTTATAATTTAGGGGGTGGTAGTGGAAGCAATAGACAGCTGAGCAATTTTTTCTTATTTTGGAAAGTGGAGAAGTTGTGGCAGTTGAGCGTACATGAAGAATGGCTGGTGCAGGAGGGCTCTTCAACTGAAGGGCAGGAAGCTACGAAATGATACAGCCTGCAATGTAGGATAAGAATATAAGATTACTTTCGTATGATGCTCCCTCTATTCCACTTACATGTTTCTTGATCCATTTAGTTCCCTAGTTGGACTGAAGATTTTAATATACTTTACAGCTAAAACTACACTTCGTAGGGTCAAAATCAATCATGAATGTGGAAGTTATAGTGTATCAGGTCAACAATCAATCTTCCAATTTTCTTGAGAAATGAGATAATTATTTAAATTAGAGAAATGAAATTGTGAATCATTGTTTTTTTTTAATTGTGAATCATTGTAGTTGTTGTCGTTCTATACAAAAAATCATGCTCATTTCATGACCACAAAAATCACATAGAATTTGCATTAGCTATCCAACGATAAAGATCGCATGATTTTGATAAGAATTGAAGGAGTGATGCCCGATTTAGTAAGAAAGGGGTTGATCTCAACTTGAATTGAAATTGAATATAATAAATAGATACACACGCTTTAAGTTTGATTTTAGGACGACATATGAACCATTTGATATTCTAAACGCACCAAATCCATTTGTTGAAATGAGCACATATACAGAATTTTATTAAGCATTCCTTCATGCATACAGACACATATTGAAGATAAGCATGCTATACATAAAAGATACCTTAATAATGTTGACACAGAGAGCATTTGTAGATAAGGTTGCCAAACACAGATAAGTAGCATCAAAGCTGTTCCTGAATCACAAACAAAAAAAATGAATTTCTTACAGATATAGCTATAAAAAACCACCACCTTGCATTTCCCTTAAAAAATGTCAAAATTAGTTGAGTTCAATTGAATAGTCCAACTTCACAAGAAAACATATTACTATTTCTTCTTTATTTTGAATAGCCCTCAAAAGATACCTTCTCCATGCAAAACATAAATGCTACAAGACTAGAAGTGACCTACCACGGAAGATATGTCAACAAGACAAGCATGGTAATAGGTAAAGTAGCATTGCTACGACAAGATAATAAAATCTCAATTGAATAACTAAGCAAAAAAAAAATAAAAAAATTTCTTTCATATCCAAAGTACCATCTTGAGACCGATGATGCAAATCCTCACAATATCAATGCTAACAGATCCTTTATAAACAATCATTCAGTGAATAAGGCAGTTAGCTATTTGTTTCATCACACATTGCAGGCAGAAATAAATAGGGAGACGCATATACAATCTATCTTTATTTTGTAATATTCAGTTCACAGAGCAGGACATCAACAAGCAACAATGCAATGGCATTAACAACGGTGCAGCAACAGTAAGACAAAGGTGTAGTAAGAGCAAAACAATAAAAGAATGACATTGATCAAGCCGTCACTACATCATCATTGACCATAAGTTAGAAATAACCTTGTGGTTATTTAGTTTTTTTCCCCTTTATGATTACCCCAGCGTCCAATCAAAAAATTGACCTTTTGTCTGTTAAAACTCTAATTTTTATGATGAAATATAAATTGAAGCTTCTCATCCCTTGGATGGAGATGATAATGTAGCTTAATGCTGAGAACAGATTGCCCAATGAGACCAGATCACAATGATCTGGTTTTATTTTTCTCTGATCTTTTTTATTCCTCACCAATTTCCTTTTCTTTCTAGCCTCATTTGCCTTTTATTTGATTTGATGAAGATTCTCAAATTATTTTTCAGATCTTAATCCTCGTGCTTTGTTACAGTGGATCCAAAGAAAATGAATTATCTTAATTCATCTAGCTTGCTTTGAAGACAATAAATTCCATGACCAACAACTTTGGAGTCAAATTGAAGCTTTTTCTCAGATCCAGCAGTTTTGCATAGATCTTTGTAGATATATGTTCTCTTACCTTCACAATTTAGATCGTTATTTTAGCCAACTTCTATAAGAAATAAAATTTAAATTTTTGTTTCTAGATTTCTACACAGTTTTCTACACTACCATGCATGATACATCTGTCATAATACTTATTTAGTTGCAAAAATACTCTAGATCAGCTTAAGCTAGTCCCCTCATGTCATATTTGATACCAAAGCTTACATTGCTAAAACTCTCACCATCTGAGGGGCCAACTACAGTGGCAGGTTAGCTGATTGTCAACAAAGATTTCTGTATGACATCATTGATAAGTTTGAGAACTGTCGAGATCAAGCACCATTGCCTAACATTTATTAAAGAGCATTTCAATAATATGGAGACTTCCCAACCTAAGGATGACATGAAGCAAGAAAATGATGAAGATACTACTATCCACAAGGCAAAAATAAGGTTGCAAATGAACTAACGCTCTCGACAAACTCATAGCTTGGCTCAATTAGAGCTTTTGCCTGATCGTCTAAATAACTAATTTTATAAATTTGAACACTTATATAAATATTCGATTGTTAAATAAACAAATCAGAATACTTAATGTTCAATTCATTTATGATGATTAACAATATTATTTAAAGTTCATAAGTAAGCTCAATTGAGTCTCAATAATATTATCATTTAAAAATTGATTACAAATTTATTTAATATGTGATTACATGTCTTTTTATATAGTAGCATACTTTTGCTCATGAATATAAACTACCTGTTCATTCCCATTAAAATATTTGTTTATTTGATAGTTCTTCTGTTAAAGCCTGATTTCAAGTTGAATTGGCTGCTCATTGATAGTCAAGATAAAGCTTATTCAATTAACTGACAAGCTGCTCGCTCAATAGACCTACTCGTTAATAGGCTCTAAAATGTTATCTAACAATCCAAGTTCAAACTAAGCTCAAACAAATATTATTTTAAACAAATTAAGCTTGCAAACTACTACAAATACTCTAATTGAGCTCAAGCACTAACTCGAACAAAGTTTTCACAAACGAGCTAGATTAGGATCCTTTATTTGTCATGTATTTATTTATTTTATTTTATTTATGTTTTGGTTTATCATTGTACCTCTGAGAGGGATTAGTTCATGTTGTAGCCCAAAGGGCAATTTCGTCTTTGTGTCTTTTGATTCCTTGAGGCCTATATATGAAGGGCCTAGCTTTTGTATTAGGATGATGATTGATGAATGAAATTTCAACACTTATTCCTTTTCGTTGTTGTGAGGTATTGAGAGAAGAGAGAACCCTAGGAGAGGGCCAAGCAACCCCCGTCAGCCGTCGGTAGAGGTCGAGCTCGCGGTTCGTACCCGTTCTATTTCTTATTTCCCTTTCCTCCTCCCTATACCGCCAGCTATCCACACTTCCACCTTCAAATTCCGGCCAAAACCCCATCCCTCCACCCAAGCCCATCGGCTAAGCCCTTCTCCATCCGCAACCGCCGGCCAGCCTTCCCCAAATCCCCTCACCATCCACCCCCTCCACCCAAATCTCCAAACCGACCCCTCCCTAGCCGCTGGCCTTTCCTCAACCCAATCCTAGCCGCTAGCCAAGCTAACCCCAATCCCCTTAATTATCTTTTCCAATCGCCCCATTAATGCTTTCATAACTTAGATTTTTCTAATTTGGAAGATCCCTTAATTCAAATTCAAATGAATTTATATTTCAAAAACTTTCCAAATTAAACAAACTTATTTTAGGAAATCCCTCAATCACTCCAAATCTGAAATTAAATTTCAGATTTAATTCACCAATCAACATTTAATGCTTGGGGCCACATACATTACATGTGGACATCTCCCCTCTCTTCCTTTGGCCGGCCGGCCCGCCCCCTCTTCTCGCTCTCCTAATTATTCCCTCCTCCAATTATAACTCCAATTAAGGAGATAATAACCACCCCTTCTCTCCTCTTTCCCCTTTTGTTTTGGAATTCAAATTTTAAATTCTCCCATTCAAATCCAACCAAAATCTGAAATTAAATTTTAGATTTTTGAATTGTTTCCTCTCCCTTCCCTAACCCTAAACTTGAAATTAAAGGGGTCTCTCCTAGTCTTGGTCGAAACCCCCGAAGCCCCTTTCCCCTCCATTACCTCTCTTCTCCCTTGCTTCACATACCTTCCAAGGAAGAAGATACACTACAACTTGGCCTTGAATGGCCGATCCTGAAAGAAACCATGGATTCGTATACGATCATCAAGGAAGAGTAGATGTGTTGAGATCACCCTTCTTCGACCTCAACTTGGAGATTGACCACACCGTTAACGATTACGTCGACCGGATCCTCTTCACTTTGACGACAGACATCGACAAACATCAAACCTTTGTACAGTGACAAGTTCTTCAACCTCCACCGACTTCTTCCCCTCCGGCTAAGTTTTCATTAGGCAATACTGCAGGCGTCCTCTGTCTTTCAGTGGCATCATTAAGTTTGTTGAAAATACTTTTTTCTCTAAAACAATCCTCAAGAGTGAGAGTGAGGGAAACTCAAGATGAAATTTTTATTTGTTAATCGGTGAATTTCTGTTACTTGTGCATCCATCTTTACTATAATTTTGTTGTTATTTTAAATTTCCATTTTAATCTAATTTGTAATTGCATGCCAATGCAAAATAACAACTAAGAAATTCTAGAATCTAATCTTGTGAAACATTACTTTTAAAATTAGCAAACTTAACAATTTTTATTAAATTCCTGCAATTCCTATTATGTTTCACATCAGCTCCTGCTTGGCTCAGCTTTAGTCAGTTCATTTGTAATCTAAGCAAAGATGTCTAGAAATTAAGATACCCAAGAGAAAGAGTGATGAGCATGATAGCCTTAACTATGTTATACCACAACCACTTAAAAAATGAAAAATAAAAGTCTACCTGATGAGGACATAAGTCAGAGATTTCGACATGTGTATCGTCGACATAATCGTGGATCGTCGGCTATGATTCAGAGTCTATATTTTTTATGTATTTTCTATTTTATGTTTTATGTTGCATTTGAATTTTCCCATTATACCCCTATGGGAAGTTGAGTCTATGTTGTAGTCTGAGGGCACTTTAGTCTTTTTCGGTTTTCTTTCATTTGGGCCTATTTATAGGAGCCCTCTTGCATTGTAATGGAGGATGAATATTGAAATGAAATTTAGTTTTCTTTGCTTGATCTCTAAGTGAGTTTATGAAAGGAGAGACCCTAGGTGGGTGAAAGCAATACCCATCAACCGTGGTGGATTCCTAGGTTCGTGGCTCTAATTCTTGTTCTTCTTATCTCTTCCTATCTCCCCATCTCCTCCCCACCACCACCGGCCTGCTCCAACCGCCGCCCCTCTCAATCTCCCCTACCCAACCACCACTATAAACCAGCCGACCCTTGGGCGCCCCTCCTCCTCCGCCCGTTCCCGACCTTGGAGCCACCACCACGCCTCCTACCACCTCCCATACCGCCGGCAATCCTCCCTCATCCGCCTCTAGCCTCCATCAATTGCTTTGAATGCTTTCTTAATTTAGGAGGACAAAATTTGGAGGGATTCTTAAATTCAAATTCAAAAAGATTTGAATTTAATTCCTCTCCCAATTTTCCTTCCCTCATTAGGTAACTCCTTTAATCCCTCAAATCTGAAATTAATTTCAGATTTCTCCTTTGATTTAATTAATTGCTTGGGCCCACAATTCCAAGTAATTAAATCCCCTCCATAGGGCCGGCCACATCACCTTCCCCCCCCTCTTAATGTTGAGTTCAATCTTCATTAAGACTTTCCTAATTTAGCCTACATATTATGGGAAAGATTTCATTCTATTCGAAATTCAAATTTTGGATTTTGAATACTTTCCTAAATTAACCACGTCAAATTAGGAAAGTCAAATTAAATCTAATTTAATTTGAAATTAGAATGGACCTCATTATTTACTTCCTAATTTTGCTTCATGAATTAGGAATCCTGGTTAACTCCCACAAATCCCTTCCAACCCCATGCATGCCGCCGGCCCCTCCATGGGATCTCCCTCCTCTCTCTTAATTAATCTCCCTCCACTTGAATTTGATTTTCAAATTTCAAGTTCTTAAATCCATTTTCCTATTTTACTAAAATCGGAAACTAATTTCAGATTTTATATTACTTTCCCTCTCCAAACCCAAACCCTAATTCCACCAAAAGCAAGCCCCTCTTCCCTTAGCCGCCCCTTCTTCATTCCCACCTCTTGGAAACCTTCTTGTCTCATGAACTACACTCCAAGAAAGAGGAAGGCCTCCCTCCATCGACAATCCCCTTGACTAGTGCATGGCCGATCCGGATCGGAATTGTGGCTTCCTCTACGACAATCAAAGTTTAGTGGATATTCATCAATCCACCTTCTTCAACCTCAATCCATAAGTGGATAACTCCGTAGAAGATTACATCAATCACACATTATTCACATTGGCGTCATCAATTGAAGAGCATCTACCATCCGGAAGTCGGCGGAACATTTGGTACCCACCCACGTCTTCTCCCTCTTTGGCGAACTTTTGTTGAGCTACTATCATTGGTGTCTTCTCAATGTTGGTGGCATCGCTTGGTTTGCTAAGATTCTTTCCCGCTAACCCTTACTAGACGAGCTTGAGTGAGGGGAACTCAAGGTGACTTTTCTATTTGTTAAGTGTGGGATCTCTTGTTTACAATATTTAAGTTTATCTGATGTGAAACATAATTGCATGGATGAGTTGCTTAAAGGAAATTTGCACGCATAATATTCCAAAGGGAAAGACAAATACGGAGCTCCGGCGTAGTCACTTTGGTGTTGGGGAAGAAGTGGACAGCAGTTGGAGTCTTTCGGATGAAAGATACGGTGTTGGGAAGCCTGTAGAAATCAGCGGACAGCAGTCCAGTTTCCTTGGACAGCAGTTTTTGACCTTGGAAACTCCTCAGGACAGCAAGGGTTGGGCCTAAACAGTTGGACAACAGGTTGTGAGAGAGCAACCCACAGTTTGGAGATTTTAGGCGGCCAGAATCCAGATTTTCCTTGGCTGGAATTCTAGGACAGCAGGGAAAAACTGAACCTTTTGACAAATGGATGTTCCGTGGAGGAAAGGAAGAGATAGGGGAAGCGGCGGCGGGTCCAAGGCAGGAGGGAGGAATTAATTGAAGCTTAGGTGGAGAGTGGAGAGAGAAAGAATTTGAATTTGATTTCAAATTCAAATGGGAGTTGGGCTTAAGAGGGAAATCCAAGGTGGAGAATCATGGGTCCGGCGGCATTAAGAGAGGGAGGAGGATTTTGTGGAGGGATTTAAGAGCTTCCAAAATAACTCATGAGAATTAGGAAAGCTATCATGAAATCCAATTTAATTTGAATTTCAAATAGACTTGAATTTATGCACTTTCCTAATTAAGATTTGCAAATAAGGAAAGTTTTTTAAATTTGAATTTCAAATTTCATATTGAGGTAATTACTTTCCTTTTCTCTTGGAGTTAATTTAGGAAGGGAGTTATGATAATTGAAATCATCATAATGGAATGGGGCAAGAGGGAGGTGATTAAGGAGTCTTAATTGGGAGCATTTAATGACAAAGGAGAGAGAGAGGGGTTAGGCATTAAGGAGGTGGTCCCAAGAAATTAAGGTAATTGGTGACATAAATCTGAAAATTAATTTCAGATTTATGTTGATTGAGAACCTCTCCTAAATTAGAGGGGGTCATTTAAGAGAGGATTTAAATTCAAATCTTTGAATATTGAATTTTAAATCTCCTCCGAAATTGATGGGCTAAATTAGCAAAGATTTTATGATGGAATTTAATTCAGATTTTGGGAGCTATGGGGGGAAAGGGGCCGGTGATTGTGGTGGTGCCTAGGGAACGACGGGTGGGGAAGTTTGGGTGCCAGCGTGTGTAGGGAGATGGGGAAGGGGAAAACAAATGCCAGGAGAAATAAGAGAAAAAAAATTGAAAAATCTAGGGAGTTACAAATCTCAAGTATTTCCTCCTCATTAACTCACAAAGAGGTCTTGGGAATCTCGGAACTCACAAAGAGACCACTTCCTCCTCAAGAACTCACTAAGAGATCTTGGGAATCTCGGAACTCACAAAGAGATTCTTCTCCTCTCATAAACTCACTAAGATATCACACAAGTAAAATAAACTTTTTCTTCAATAATTCATCATCCCATTACATAAGAAAGTGCCTCTATATATAGGCCTAAGAAACTAAAACAAGACACATATGCCCCTATGGCTTACATAGGACGACCCTCTTAAGTGAGGGTAACAATGGAAAATTTATAATAAAAATTTTAAAAATTACAAATAAAATATAAGAAAACGTGGGACGATGACAGCCGTTGATCTTCAGCTCCTCGGATAGATATGGACGGTTGGATGTCCGCATCATTATCTTCATGATTGAGATCATTCTCAAGTTATTGTTATTCTATCTTGTAATTGATTGCATTTACATTATTGATGGCCTTAAGTCTAAGCATCTAATCTTGTTAAACATTAATTTATATTGCAAAGCTTAAATCAATTTCTTTATAACCTCTAATGCAATTCCTATTGGTTTCACATCACTACCACAGCCACTGAAGCTGGTTTGGATCTGTTAAAATGGATTTGATTGGAAAGTTCAGCATGCCACAAAAACTTTTCCATAGGAAATCCAGTAGAAATAAAAGATAATTCTTAAGGATAACACCATCATCAACTTGCTCATAAAACCCTATAATTACATTACTATTGTTTGTTACAGGAAGCACTTCGTACTGTATATATTCATGCTGCAGTAGTTAGACTGCATTAAAAAAGCAACATACCGTATGCAGTAGCAGCAAATGGAAGTCTAGCAATGTGTTTCAGCTTCTCGCTAAACATGTAATAACCCTACATCAAAAAATGGTCATATTATAGCAGATTTTCGAACAGCTATACCTGTTGATTTAGCAAAATATTTACCATTTTAAATTATATAAAAAAGAAAGCGCCATTGTTATGCGTTTGTTTGCATTAAAATGTGAAAACTCCATTTTCCTTAAAATGTGCAAGTTTCTTAAAAAAGTGAAAAAAAAAAAGAGTTCTCATGCTATTTATAAGAAGAAGAAAAATTTTATAATGAAACTTTATTTATAGTTGCTGATACGTTTCTTCTTTTATTACATTGGATATGTACTCGTTCAAACAAAGAAACTGAGAATTTCCACGTTTCATCGGGAAGTTCACCAAACCAAACAAAGAAGAAATATGTATCTTTGGCTCTTTGCACACTCTATCACAACTTCAAAAGACAAAAAAGAAAGTCCTTTCCTCTTGCAATCTTTCATTCAAGGCTATCGAAAACATCTCTAAGCCCATGTATGTTTTTTGAGAAGCCACAGACAACCAAAAAAAGAAGAAATAGAGGGCCTGAGCAAACTTAGAACGCCATAATAATTTGATATAATTTCTACTCTTGTAAACATTTTTTCCCTGCAAAATTTAAGGCCACCTAGTAGATCAGGATAGTGCTGATTGGACCCTTAAACATTCTAGTATATTAACACAGTTTCAGCCAACTAAGGCTCTGTTCTTTTGGTTGATCAACTCAAACTACAAACTGATGTTGGATCAGCATACAGTGACGAAGTAAATAAAATTATGTCTCACCAGAAACTGTAAGACCTTAATCAAAACTGATAAACTTGCTTTGTAATCATGTTTCTCCGTTGAAAGATCTCCATCAGGACATAGTTATCTAGAGGACACACCATTCGCTGTGCAACACAGCTAGTTATCCATGTATGTAGTTAAGGTACGATGGATGATAGGTTCTTACAGTAACTGCATCCTCAAGAAAATCTGTTTTTTCTCAATCAAGACATAAGTCTCAAACAAGGGAACCTCAAACCCAACACTTAATCAGGTCTTGAAGCAGAAAAACAGCATATGATGGTAAGGCTCCAGATCAGGTCTGAAAACAGGAAAACTACATTTGATGGTAAGGCTTTGGAAAAAAGGTATTTGAGCATTTTACGATGCTAGAAAATTAAAGAGCACAAGACTTATAAAGCATCTATTATTAAACTTAAAAACATATAAATATATAAAAGCAAGTAAATAGAATCACCTGCAACCTCACTTTTTTGACCTGGTAGACTAGATACTGCTGAAATATGCCTGCAAAACAATTAAAATTAAGCTTCAATCAGATTATTAGCAAGATGTTGCGAAGTGATGCATGTGCGATGTTGAAAATGATGCAATAGCTTGAGAACTTCTGATGCAGGACTACAATGCTTTTAAATGAATGCGATAAGAATTTGTACGATTTTGATAAGAACAAATAACAATTAAGACTATTAACTGTTAAACAAAAATAGAAAACGTAAGAGGGATAGCTACGCTTAGGCCAAATAAGCACTTGAATTATCAAAACAATTTAGAATTTCAATAACATACGAATTAAGTAGTTACTCAACAAAAAAATCCCTAATCTAACAATGAGATAAACGACATATAAGGTGCACTCAAATCCTACGTTTACTAGTCGGAGGCAGAGAGGGCGAGGCACGATTCCTTGCGACTTGATCACCACCTACAAGATTAGCGGATTAGGAAAATAAGAGAAAAGGGGAAGAAGTTCACCCTTGGGGTGGTCCGGAAACAATTTGCCACCGGACGTTGGCAAGTTGTTCGTCGATGGCTTCCGAAAGTGTGAAGATGATGCGGTCCACATACTCTTCAATGGAATTATCGACTTCCGGGTTGAAGTCGAAGAAGGTGGAATGGAGGATGTTGATGTTCCCTTGCTCATTGTAAGCGAATCCGTAGTCAAGCTCCGAATCGGCCATTCATTGGAGTCGAAGAGTTGATGTGTGGGTGAAGATCGGGGTTGCTTCCCTTGAAGATTCCACTTAGAGAGAAAGAAGTTTCTCTCAAGAGTTGAAGAGGAGAGGAGGGAAGGGGTGGCCGGCCAATTAAGGATGCTAGGGGAAGGATTTTGGTTCAGATTTTGTGGAGGAAAATTAACTCAAGCAACTCCTTAATTAATCCCTTAATTGCAAGGAATTAATGAAGGAGAAGAGAGAGAGGGGGAAGCGGGCAAGAGAGAGGGGAAGGGATTTATTTTAATTCCAAAAGGAGAGGCTATATCTTAGAAAGAAATTAAATAGGTGGGTACATGGAGATTTCGGCCAAAAGAGGTGGAGGGGAAATAGGAATTATTTCCAAGAGAGCTTAGTTAGGTTTTGGAAATAAATCCCAATGGGATTCAATAGGGGGCCGGCAGCAATAAGGAGAGGGATGGGGCTTAAGGCAAGTGTTTATTGCTTGCTTAATTGGGACTCTTAAATTAGAGAAGAGAAATTAAATCCCATTCAATTAAAGATTGATTTGGATGAGATTTAAAAACTTTCCTAAAATAGATTTCTTATTTTAGGGACATTTTTGAATTTCAAATCACTTGGATTTGAATTCAAAATTAATCCTAATTATATTCAATCTATATTAGGAAATAAGGGAAAGGGGAGGGAAAGGCCCAGGGTAGGGTGGGCCGGCCGGTGATTGAGAGTGGAGGGAGGAGGCCGGCGGGTGAAGATGTGCGTGGGATGGTTCGGTTCGGGGGGGGTGGGTTATTTGGCTGGAGGTGGGTTGGGAAGTTGGCAGCTATGAGGTGGTCGGTGGGGCTTGGTGGCTATCTTTGGTCGATGGGTACAAGAGAGAGAAACAAGGAAAAAATGTTAAAGAACCAAGAACTCACCCGAGGGTGATTTTTGGGTAATGTGTTTAGCCTCTCCTAGACTCTCCTCCAAAACTCATAAACTCACCAAGAGACAAAAGCTGGAATTTCAATAGTAATCATTCATTAAGCATGAAAAGAAAACATAAGGGCTATATATAGCCTCATACAAATGACTCAAAAATAAAAGATGACAATGCCCTTTGGGCTTACACATGACCTCCATTAAGTAAGGGATAAAAGCGAAAAATAACAAAAGAAAATACAAACATAAAATAATAAAAGACAAATACATAATAAAACTCAAAAATACATCGACTCGATCGTAGCCGTAGATCGACGACCACGTCTCTGATAGACTTTCCAAGCTCCGATGTCCCCATCAACTTCACTCATTAAAAAATTAAGCAGATAACCTATAAAAGCTCATAAAACATAAAAACTACAAAATCAAATTTAAACTATTTTCACAATAATAGTGTGGCAGTGTGCTTCCATCATTTCTTGCATTGCTGAATCTTAGCTTGGTTCATATCACTTAAGATGTTGATAAGGGTTATTGATTAAGCGTACTTATAAAACTGGAGTTCCAGAAGCCTCTTCCCAATAAATGAGTTGGGTTCGGTAAAAACTGAAGCCTCTCTTTTACATAATCTGCTATACATCAGGATTAAGAATATTATCCATCCCGATCTTCCAATTTTGAACAACCATTATTTATTAAAAGCATCAAGACAATATGCAATTTTGTACACCAAAAAGGATTGCAATTTTGAACACAGATATTTGGAATAAGGCTCATTATGTTGATAATTACAGCCTAAAGTTTTTATCAGCAAGGCCCATTAGAACACAAAAAAAATTTATCCAACCTCTAACTTTTTTCTATTAGGCTGGGAATGATTCATATATACTTGGAAAAAGTGCTCCCATCCTTTTGGCCAGAATTAAAATTGTGTTCCCATGACTTTTTGTTTTTTTTTATAATTGCGGTTCAATGGTCTCTAAATAATAAGTGTCACATATATCTCTCCAGCATCTCTCATAACCAGATTCGAGTAATGATTTCCGACGGAATAAGGAGAGGAATTTTTTGTTATTTTAACTTCACTGCCATGGATTCATCCTCCTAAAAATGTGGCCAGTTGGGAAATTTGACTTGTTCACCATATATTGAGAAACCAGATTATTTGTATTGTCCTTGACAAGTATGACATAAGAGGATATGACTCTTAAATGTCGCAACCCAACTACTAGCAAGGATGGTTACTTGGTCATGGTAGGTTAATAGGATTAACCTATCAATAACATTTAATAGTTTTTCATTAAGATCACTGAATGGTTTTTTTTTCCACAAGGGGTACGAAACAATAACTTTCTGGGAAATCACTCATTCTAACACTACTCTCACCTAAAAATACATAACTGTCAAGTTCTTATGAGAAATAGTGCACTAGCACTGGTATGATCAAGCCCACAAATGTATGGATCGTTGGATGCTTGTCGCATTAGCATAGTCAAGATTAATCAAACAATTAGATGAGGTTTACAAAGCCTTTTTAAAGACAAAGAAGATTTTGGTGCAAAAACAAATACAAGACTAAGGCATTCATATAGAAAATAGAGTAGCACATAGTAGATAAGAGTTTATACCATATTCAACACTTAACATGAATAAATAGCAGCAGCAAGTAGCAACAACAATCTTTATCCCACTACATGAGGTTAGCTACATGAATCATTTTTATCCATTGGGATCAAATTCTCATTTAAATCAAATAAAGAAAGATCATTTTTAGTGCTTTCTAACCAATCTATTGTGTACTATTAAGAGTTAAATTCTCATGTAAATCTAATAAAATGAGACCATTTTTAATGCTTTCTAACCAAATCTTTTTAGGTTTATCTCTACTTAACATAGGCCAGATTTAATACATCTACTTTCTTAACAAGGTCATTAGAAGGCTGACATTTTATGTAACCAAATCATCTAAGGCAACTCTCTCTAATCTTATCTTCCACTGGAGCTACTCCAACATTTTTACGTATATACTTATTTTGCATTCTATCTCTAAGTGTAAAGCCACTCATCCATTTGAGCATTCTCATCTCTGCAACACAAAACTTAATTTTAACATAAATAAATAACAAAAATAAGTAATCATAAAATCAATCCCATATTTATTAGACATGAGATAAAACAAACTTAGTTTTATCATAACTGAATACTAATATTACGCATTTATAAGACATTTGAAAACTTCCTATGCAACACATTGAAAATAATAAGAGAAAAATATCAACAATAATTTTCAAATCTTTCAGGCTCATTCCTTAACAAAGAAATTGAAAATGGAAGAATAAATATGACGATAGCAATAGTGTCAACCAGATACAAAACCTGTGATTACTAGTAAGATGACATTGCAACTGCAAATCATTGCTGGTATCAGTTCTGGCGTGAGGAAGAATATCCATCGTGCTGCAACTACCACAACTACGCAACCTGCCTAGAAGCAAAAAAAAATCCAATGAACATTAGGCGCTTATATGGAAAATCATCATCATCATTTGCCTTAGGCCAAGACCCAAATATTTGGGGTCAACTATATAAATCCTCATTTTCAATTTATTCCTGCTAAATATTGTCTGAGATGATGTTAACTTATTCTTCGGAAATCATTTTGAACAACTTCTATTCATGTTACATTGGGTCCACCGCTTCTCCTTTCTAATCCTCTAAAGCTTGTGTAGGAAAATAATTACCAGTCATATGTTGAAAAGTAAAATCTTAGAGTGAAGGGAAAATGGCCTTGAGATGATAATGCATATACTTGCATGAGATAAAAAAATTCAAATAATCAATAAAGTCAAGAAATAATATGTTTGAAGTGGACTTCCACTAATTCTATAAGCAATTAATGAAGCAGAAAGTATACTTGCCAACAGGATGCAGTACAAAATGCTGCCAAAAATACTTCTAGGTTGTCGATGACTTGATAAGGGTGCTTCATGCAATAAGTCAACGAACCTAAAAAATAATAATCTCACCATAAAACAATAGAAAAAGAAAATAATTTGGACTACGAGTTACAATAGCAACAAAGCCTTCGTTATCAAATAATCCACTCATTTAAATAAAACTACTACACAACGAGGGAAAAAAAAGTAGGCAACAAAAATCAATAAAAAGTAAAAACATAAAAAAATTTCAAGATCATGAATAAAAAATCTTTTTACTTCTGAATTTAGATTACAACTTAAAAAAACGTTGCATTTGAAATGGTTGGTTCACGTATGAGATTCTACATTGGTATTCTAACTGAAAGGCAGCAATTGACATACAAATAAGTTTTCGAAAGCCCAAGTAAAAGGCAAAATAAACAAAGACGCAAATTAGTAGATGCTCCATGATTCCAAGGATGGGTTACTTTGTCAACGTCCTTCTATCAAAAGAGGTTCACTTAGACAAAACAAGCAGAGCAAAAGTAAAAGTGAAAGGGTTTATTTTTTTAAGTTGAGAATTACGTTAGCATTCTGCCATTGAAAAGGCTACCTCCATGGATAAGAATAAGAATCAACAGCAGCATAATTAGGTTGAAGAGCTAATGAAAAAAAAAAAATCAGTGATATTGCCTTTGACTCCAAAGTTGCGGTTAAAAGTTCAAATCTATGCAATAATAATAATAATAATAATAATAAATGAAGTAAACTGGAAAGTTAAGAAAGAAAGTTTGAAAAAAAAAATCAATAATTGGCGGAATAAGGATGAATGCAGACTAAAAATCAATATGAATTTTGGTAGAAGTTGATTATGAAGAAGTAAAACTGAAAGGTTTAAAAGGAAGTGTACAAATAAATTGCCAATAATTGATGAATTTGGGGTGAATGAGAATGAAAAAAGGGTCAAAATGGTCTTGGGTGATTTTTTTGGGGGTTATTTTAGTGTCAAACTATTTAAAATGTCCAATTTAGTCCCTTTATTCCTCAAGAATAATCTAAAATAGTCCCACGGTTAGAACAGTTGTTTCGATTGATTAAAATTTCATGCAAATTCAAGAATAAGGTGGAGAATGAAGGCGATTTCATAAAATATTTTTATACATCTTGATTTGCGTTAAACACCCTCATTCCTCGTCTCATTTGTGAACTTTGCATGATATTTCCTAAAAAATTAAACAAAATTATAAAGTTTATAATCAATAATTTATCTACTAAAACATTACACAAAATCTAACTATTACAAGCATTCATAATAGAAGGCTCAAAATTCCATGCAAATTCATGAATAAGGTGGAGAATGAAGGTGATTTCAGAAAATATTTTTATACATCTTGATTTGCGTAAAACACTCTCATTCCTCATCTCATTTGTGAACTTTACATGATATTTTTAAAAAATTAATCAAACATATAAATTTTATAGTCAATAATTTATTTACTAAAACATTAAACAAAATCTAACTATTACAAGCACGCATCATAGAAGGCTCAAGCTACATGATTACATTATAAATCAATAAGAATTTCCAGCACCTGTCCTTCCATACATGATTACCAAAATTGCTAATAGTGACTAAATCCAGTTTTTAAAACACAACTAACTTACCCACAACTTGATGCCATCTCCTAATTCTTCAATGTCACAAAAAGAACATTATCTGGAAAATGTCAACAGATATAGGTATGAGTTCACTGGCTCAATAGGTAGTCCCTAGCTTAATGTGGAACTCATGCCTTTCCAATACCATCGAAATATTATGCAAGTGTAGTGATTTATTAGTCAGATGGATAGGTTAAGCATGAAAATGCATGTAAGAGAATCTACGAACATACAGAATTTCATCTATATTCATTAACTGCAGGTATGGTGTACAAGGCATGTCCTAATATATAAGGTATGTTGTCGCATGTAAACTATGGCATAACATATAAAGCATGGTATAGCCTGTAGAATACGTTTTAGTATTGTATTCAAGTCAACATATTTCATATCATTTCATTCAGTCCATCATGTCATTCATTTCATTTTATTCATACCTCCACTTCATATTCACTTAAAATACGTTAGAATTGACTAGGTGTGAGGTCGTCACCTCTACTATGTAGGAGGTCATCACCTCAATTCAGTAGGGACTCATTGCCCTAGTTCAAGCTATCCTAATTGCACGCCAAAGTTTGTAGAAGTATTCATGGTGTACCAAAATTCACCAGGTAAGAGGTTGTCACCTCAATGCAATGGTTGTTATCTTAATTTGTTGTGAGGTCGCTACCTTAATTCAAAAGGTACTCATCGGTCTAGCTTAAGGTTTCATGATTTTCCATCCATGGCCATATCCCTCCACAATCATCCATGATGTTCATTACAACAATCATGGCAAGGTAAACATAATCCAATTCAGTTTTAAATTTTCATGTGCAAATCATATCTTAAATTATTACTTCGAATATATTTTATGTTATCTTTCATAAGCTGATGATTTGCATAAGTTATAAGTCAATTTTCAAATAAAGTTTGTTATAAATGATAAAAGGCATATGGTTTTCATACAAGCTTGCTACTATTTTTGGAAGATTTCATAATTGAATATGATTTAGTTTGTATATCCTTAGCATATGATCTACATTCGAAAATTTGATAACATTAGTAGTTAGGAGGATCTAAAGTTATTTGCAATGCCTTTCCTTGTAACATTAGTGTTGGTCCTCCTTTTAATTAAGCAACAAGGTTAATGAGTCGAAATACCTTCAAGCCTTTAGTAATTGTTGCTAATTTTTTTACAACTTGAGTATACAATTTAGTATTGATGAGGACATCAGCAACAGATTTCGACACGTCTATCATCGGAGGAATCGTAGATCGACGGCTATGATTCAGAGCCTCTATTTTTTATGCATTATTGTATATTTATTTTATGTTATTTTCAATTTTATCAATGTACCCCTGTGTGGGGATTTCTTTCATATTTTATCCCAAGGGAATATGAGTCTTTTATTTTCTTATTATTAGAGGCCTATATATTACGGCCTTAGTCATTGTATGAGGTTAATGATATTTTGAATGAAAATTTTCAGCTTCTTGTTCTTGATCTCTTTGTGAGTTCTTGAGAGAAATGAACCCTAGGAGGGCCAAACATCATCCGTCAGCAGCCGGTAAAGGCCTGGGCTCGCGGTTAGTATTTGTGGTTTCTTTTGTCTTCCTCCTCCCTTGCTTCCACCGTCGGCCACCTATCTTAAAACACCCCCAAACACCCGGCATTTCCTCCCTCCACCTCTTCCACAATCGACCTCCCTCCACCTCCCTACCGCCGACCTCCCCTTGCTGCCCTCCCGCCGATCCAAGCCCCACCACCCCTTCCCTAGCCACCGACCCAGCCAAGCCCACCCTAGCCGTTGGCCATGCTAATCCCAAACTCCAAATACCCAATTCAAATTCCCTCCTAAATACTTTCCTAATTTATCCCCCTTATTCATTTAGAAAGTTTCTAATTTGAGTTCAAATTAATTTGAATTTCAAATATCTTTTTTAATCAAGATATTTAAGTTAGGAAACCTCCCCCAATTACTCCCCAATCTGAAATTAATTTCAGATTTAATTCTCAATCCCAATTAATGCTTGATCCACATTTGTTGAAAGTAGACACTCCTCCTTCCCTCTCTCTTGGCCGACCCCCCTCTCTCCCCTATTTTAATCATTTCCTTCCTTATTAAGGAATCCAATTAAGGGAATAATCAACCACCTATTTACCCTTCCCTCCATCTTATTTGAATTTCAAATTCAAATCCCTAAATTAAAGGAAACTTGAAATTTAATTTCAAATCTCTAATTTTATTTCCCTCTCCTCACCCACTAAATACCAAAAGCGGAATTCACATGGAGCCCTTTCCCCTAAGCCAAGGCAGAAACCCCCTAGCCCATTGATAGTTTCGGCCGACCCCCCCCCCCCTAAACCCCTTCATCTCCCTTCTTCGACGATTCATTTGGAGAGCGATCTAAACTGTTGAAGGTTTTCTCGAGAGGATTCCCCTCTCCTTGACGACGGCAATTAAAGAGCAACTACTGTCAGTTATGTGGCAAATCCTACGACCATCCCCGTCTTCTACTTCTCCGAAATAACTTTCCATTGATATGTACTGTAAGTGTTTACTTCATTTGGTGGCATCATTTTTATTGCTTATATCTTTCTCTCGCTAACTATTCCTTAGAATGAAGAGTGAGGGAAACACAAAGGTGAAGTTTCTATTTGTTAGCGAAGGATTTTTATTATTTTCATATTTAGTTTTACTATATTTTTGTTGCTACTTTGAATTGCCCCGTTAATCTAAATTGTAATTGCATGCCAAATCAAATCAATAACTACGAAAACTGAAAATCTATTCCTAGTGAAACATTAACTTATAATTGTATCGCTTAAACAATTTTCTTATGAAATCCCGCAATTCATGTTCATTGTTTCACATCAAGTATGCTTTCTTTTTTATTTCTATTGATGGCACTTCTATTTGTAGCATCGAGAAAAGCTGCAAATGCTTTAATAAGATGGAGATATCATCTTTCATCAAAAAAATTTGATTTAGATTATGGAAAGTATGATGAATTCAATGAAGAACTCTTACAATCCTTATTTTAGCTTCCTAATTTTCCTTCCTTGAGGGTTCATTAACATGAGGATTTAACATCAATAGCTTGAGTATTAAAATTTTAGTATTTTTTTCTTGTGTTTTTTTTTTTTTTTCAAATTTCACTATCCTGGTGTGTATCTCATCTCAAAGAGAGAGAGAGAGAAAGATACATGGAAGGGAGGGCAGTACGTAACTTTAAGAGAATTTCTTGAAGATTTAAAAGTTAAATTTTTAGAACTGTGATTAAATTCGGTATGTTAAATAGAACCTAGGGGCGGTAAAAAAGTTATTGAAATGATTATATGAGAGGGACTAGGGGAGTATTGGTTACTAAAAATAAGAAGTAAAAAAAGAGGCTTATATCTTTTGGGCATGTACAATCAAAGAAGAAGATAGCACAAACAAAAAAAGTGTATATAAACCTTATGATAGCTAAGCAGTCAGTCGACTCCAGTATAATCTTCTCAATGCTACCTCCCTTTATTTTATAGTTCCTGTTAAGCAGCTTGTATATAGCTCTTTCAGATTTCGGAGGGGGAAAAACATACAACGGACAAGTACATAGTCGTATAATTCGAGCAGCATTTCAATAAAACAATGAATAGACAGCAGTAATCCCTTTGATTCAAATGGCCTAAATAAAAAACCTCCTTGAGTCGCCCTAAGACTTCAAACGCCAAAACCTGGGATTCAATGCCCGAAAGTCCATGAACCCAAAAAAAGTAGATTATGCAGCACAAAGGGGCTGATTGGCAACAAGTAGGATTTAACTCAAGTAGGGTTGTCTGAATTCCAGCTCTTCATAAGAATGTATGAGTGAGATAATAGACGATAGGAGAAATAAAACGTAGGGATTACGGGAAACTTACAAACTATTCTCATCGACGGCGGGGACGGAGGATGAGGTCGCGTGAGCCATGTCCGCAACCGATTCCCCGCAATTCACCTTTCCCTGCCCGCCTTCTATTAGGTCTAGATCATTTCTTCCCCAGAATTCTGCTCTCGGGTCGAGACCTCGATCTGCGGAATGGTCGGCAGACCCTATCGATCAACTGGTTAAGTTCAAGCGATCAGTTCTAGGCGAAAAAGGGTCACGGGACAAATCACCTAGTTTAAAAATTTTCTACAAGCAAGAAAAACATATATTATTAGATATTTTAAATGCTTAAATATTTCCAAATTTCCTTAATGCTATTTTGCTTATAATCAACCATCCAAAAATAAAAAATAAATAAATAACACAACAATATACTACAAATATTGTTGGCCAAACTACCGCTAAGAGGCATGTGATGAACATATTAATTTTTAATTATACTTTCCTAAAATTATGTTTTTTTTATTATTATTACCATGATAAAAAAATATTATATAAATTGTTGTTTAAAATTATATGCATACAAAACAATATTATATCAGAAATAAAACTAGCTGTTAAAAATTTACATTATATTTATCTGATACAATATATATATATATATATATATAAGAAATTTAGATTAAAATTATGAGAATCTAATCATTGAAATTAATGAATTTATTGAATGGTTGTGTTATCTCAATGAAATTCCCAACAAGTTTAAGTTGTATTGTTAAAATACATGAAATTTAATATATTGATTTTTAACACAAATACCATTTTGTAATTAATTCAAGCATCCTAAAACCAATAGCAAAATATCATGTCAAAAAAAAAGAAAATTTATGAGCGGCATATTCGGTAAGAGATATAACATAAAAATCGCTTCTACAGTAATAATATTATTTATAGTAACATGATTTGAATCTGAGAAGAATTTACATATTTAATTAGTGTTTATGAAAAATTTTATGTATTAACTTGCAAAAAAAAATTGCCACAAAAATCTTGATGCAAAGAGATCGATCAATCAAGGTTACAGGCGATTGTTTACTATATTTACTGGTCACAAAGACCTATGTGACCCCTTGTTTGTTGCATTCTTAATTCATGTTGCTACAATATCAGTTAACAAATAAGTATACATTTGATTCAGTTTAAGACCATAACAATTTCAGACAAATTATTGATCATACAATTTATTTCAAGATTCAAATCAAAATAATACTCGACTATCTACATTTGATTTTCATTTCACAAATAGTTCTTCAAAGATAAAGTTGGATTTTTATTTCACAAATAAACAAATGCAAAAATAAAGTTAGTTCAGTTGCAAAGATAGATATAGTTTCATTCAATTATCATAGTATTAGCTCTCCCATATGTATTTCTCACCTTTAATATGAAAAATCAGACTCATCATCATCGTCTTGAATTCTACGTATATTGCCTTATTTTTGTAGTTCTTTCACCATCGATCGTATAATATTCTCGACATCTTGTCATGTAACGAGTTTTTCTTAATACCACTTTTTTATCATTGTGATATCAATGGATGCTAACTTTTGTTATCACTGTGACCTCTAAAGTCATATTTGTGCCTCTTAGTAAGCCTCTACCTTAAATGGAACGTCTTTAGAAAAACTCCCAAAGTCATCCAATTGCGGGTTAGTCAGCGGGAGGCATTTTTTTTAATTCTTTTTTAGTTATTCCGGCGAATTTTTCTGCCAGACAGATGCCGAAAAACATTTCTGACGGCCTACTTCCACCATATTTTTTTTCCGACGGATTTTTTTTCCGACACTCGATTCTTCGTCGAAAACATTTTTGCCTAAAATACGCATAAAAATTTAAAAATCCGCAATAAAATTTTCTATCATAAAATCCGTCGAAAATACGCTACTTTTCTGTAGTGACATGGTTATAGTTAAATCGAGCGGCTCGACGAGACAAATCCAACGAGCCCAAGATTGTTGAATTTTGGCACCATTATGATACTCAATTTGTCAATAAACAGTCCATGATCAAGAGAATCAATATCGACTATCCATTCGAAACACCCTCAACATATCCTTGATCTTCTCATTATTTACTAATCTTGTCGCACCCCAAACAACTATAAATAGACAACTCAGTCTTCAAAAAAAAAAAAAAAAAGAGGAGAGAAAGAAAGAAGAGAAACCTGATATTTCTCTTGCCACCATGTTCCTTCTCAACCACCGCCAGACTTTCGGTCCACCACCAGACTTTCGCCCGTCACTGTACTTCTTCCCATCGTCGGACTTCCGTCGGACTTCTGCCCGACGCATGACTTTCGTCCATCTACAGACTTTCACCCGTCGCCGTACTTTACCCCACGCTAGACTGACGCCAGAGTTCCGTACGGCCGCCAATTGACATAGGATTTTCTCCCGACCATCGAACGTTGCCGAATTTCCGTCTAATCTTTGTTCATCACTAGATTTCAACCCGACGGCCTCAATTTCAAGGACGAACCAATCACTTGTAATCTATTCAAACACCAGTAGAATCATTTCAATTGAACCTAGCCCCGCAGTTTTTCCCCTTCAAGGTTTTCCATGTAAAAAATTATGTTATTTTTTTTTTTGGTTTGTTTGTGTGCTAGTTACTCGTGCGACACTAAGATGTGAAGTTTTTCGTATTTTACCGCCGCGGATACTCCAGCCTGCAACACTCATTAAATTTGAGTGATATATATATATATATAGACACACGCAACATTGAGGGAAGCTTATAAAGATTCCATTGAGGGGAGACCCTCCGTTACAAGATGGCATGCTTGCTAATGTTAGTTTAATTAGCTAATTTCATGCATCAAACTCAAAATTTTATAATCAATCCCCTATATTTTAATATTACATTATGAATTTATATATTTTTTTCCAATGGGTATTTGGATAGAAAGTTGCAGGATCTCTCCCGTTACAATACAAGGTGTCTTATTCGATTATAGAATAACTTTATGGAGCAAATTCAAATACCAAATCGTCATAATTATTTTAAAAAATAAAAAACCTTTGTTCTATTTCTAGAAAAAACATATATATTGCAATTTTATATTCCATCTACAACTACAAGCTAAGAAAAGGAAAAAAATAAAATTGCAATTGCATGCGGCCCTAAATTAATATTCTATATTGCAAAGCAAATCTCTGTCAAAAGAAGAAAAGTTTTTTTTTTTTGTATTTTTTCTATAAAACATTAATTAGTTATATTGGTACATGCTAGCTTAATTTGAATTTACTGATCTGACAAGGTAATTCTAACTCTTCCTTTGATGATATAAATTTGCAACGGGATCTTACAGAAGGATATTATGATGCGGGGGACAATGTGAAATTTGGCTTGTCTATGGCTTTCACAGTCACCTGCAACTTTGCATGGGCAGCACTTGCCTACTATAATAAGCTCCAAGCTGCATGCAGCTGAACTAGTAAATGTTCAGGCTGACGTTTGCTGGGAAACAGATTACTTCCTCAAGACTGCCGCACGTAAAAACAATCTCTGGTTTAGGGAAAAGTATTACATACGGTGTCCGGATTCGTCCGGACATCAATCCATACACGCCACGTCACCCAGATACATCCGAGGCCCAGTGTATCCAGGTGATGTGGCGCGTGATGTGGCGCGTCTGAATTGGTGTATGGACGGTCCGATGACCGGACGTAATAATTCAAGCTACAAGAAACTTATGATGACTGACCATTCTACTGCTCCTATTCTGGTAACAATGTAACTCTCTCTCTCTCTCTCTCTCTCTCTTTTATGTCCTTGTGTGAAGGATGAGCTGTTGTGGGCTGCATCGTGGCAATGCTTAGCGCCGAGGAGAGAAATGTACCAGAAATGCATCACAGAGAAGTCATTACAGCCAGTGTGGCTGAATTTGGCTGAGTTTTAAAGTGTGCTGGGGCCCAAGTTCTCCTCGCTAGGGTACATAAAACCAACCATCTGTAAATGTCAATTCATCAGTTATTTCAGTACCTGTCTTAAAAAAAATGAAGAAAAAAAGTTAGATAATTCAGGAGGAATCTTGAGAGCTCATCTTTAGCTCTTCTTACAAGAGAGAGGGAGGAGGAGAAATAAAATTTCAAGGAAATAAAACTAAGCTTTATTTAGATTTTTTTCAAATCTTTACATCACATAAGACCTGTATTTATAGAGATTTACATGAAAAAGATGTCAATGCAATTAACCTAACATAAAATCTGGACCAACACCCAACAAAATGTATAGGTGCTAATTAGCTTTTCTAGATTTGCATTAAGAAAAATATTGGAAGCTAGGTAGCTAGTTCAATATGAGATTGCGAGGTTATGTTGAATTTAAAATAATCTACTATATATAGACATCAAACAAGTTTACATACATCATTTCATACTGGTTGGGTTGAACCATGTTTGAATCTTTAGACCTCTCATGAGAATTGTATCAACAAAGGACCTAATTAGGACTACTCAGCAAGAGTACATGAGTTGAGAGAGAGAGAGAGAGAGAGAGAGAGAATTTTTAGAGCTTTGTGGTTTAGGATTAACTAGGGCCTCATTTGTAATGGCTTTCTTATTGCTTCTCAAAATAATTTTTTTGCATAAAAATTAAAATTTTTGTACTAAAAAATTGTTTTAATAAGCAACAAAAAAGCTGCCCCAAACAAAGCCTAGGATGTTGTGATTATACGAAATTTTAAGCTTAGGATTGCAAAATTATATGTCCCTCACCTGTCAATTGATCCACTATTATAAGTGAGAGTCAAGGCCAATGCAACAAGATGAATTATTTAAGAATCAATTGATCTATCATCAGGATAGTTAAATAGTTCTCTATAATTTGTAGCTAGCATATAGTTGTAGGGGCCGCGGCGATAAATGATCTCTTTATGGGGATTTACTTGTTATAAATAATCTCTTTATGGACGGCTTGTTATAAATGATCTCTTTATGGGAATTTACTTGTTATAAATGATCTCTTTATGGACAACTTGCTATGAAACACTATGAGTTAAAATTTTGAGGTGATTTAGCCAACTCAACTCGAGCAAATTATTCTTGATTCAATTAGTTTGGTTTAATCTTAATTTGATTTACTAGGTTGAGGGCCTATTTGGTACAATTTTCTTACTGCTTTATTTTTCAAACTGCAATCACAATTTCTAGGAAACAACTTTTTATTGCTTTGGATTCAACCGTGATTTGTACAGTTGCTTGTAATGCAACAATTATGGACACTTGTGATGATGAAATTACTCATTGACGCATGAAATTAAATGATGCTATGAATACAAATGTGCATTTTGAGTTTACTTGCATGTGTATAAATCAATTAAATGCAACTATGAATGACACAACTTCTCCACATAAATGCACTCCAACTATTCAGTTAAATGCCCCATCAAAACCTACTCGCTGAAAGGATCAATGTGCTTCATAACATTATCGCTAAGCTCCCCAATGGAAGAAATAGATAAGAAGTCTTCAAAATTGATGATGTATGCAAGTCGGATGTCTTTGCCAAAGATGATATCACATTTTCTCTACATGTTGACTTTGTTCAGCAGAACATTGCTAAGCTAGAACAAGCCCTTGTGGGGAAGCTCTTGGGCAAAAGGAATGGCACACTTAATGTTGTTTAATGAGCTAAAATGAAAATGAGTTTTATATTATCATGTAACTAATATTTTATCTTTTTAATATAAGAATCATAAATAAATTTATAAAATTGCCTATGCCCATTCTGTCGGTCCCAAATTTTGATGAAAAAAGTTGAGAAAAATTTTGAAATAATATATTTGGCCCCCCTATATAAATTTTTTTTGACTCCGCCACTGGGGGTGGGGCGCCTAGGGGGCATGTACCCCTCAAAAACTATTATTTTTAATTTTGATCTCTCGCCTTATTCAACAAATAAATAAATAAATTCATGTGTTTTTATTGAATAGCCCAGTTGACCCTAATTTTTTCGTTCATCTTTCATCTTGTACTCTTGCGACTCGGTACTTGATCTCTCAGCCAAAAAGAAATGAGAAGCATCTTGTGGAGTGGAAACCGTGATCAAGAAGGGATTTTTTTCATAGATTTGGGTATTTTTTCTTATTTTTTTTTATTTTTTGAAATTTTGCTTTGTACTTCTATAAGAATTCATGTATAGGAATGATCAAATTGTACATTCAATAAACAGAGACTGATTCGACTAATACAACTTTATCCTCATGATTTTAGCTCTATTGACCTGGCAATCCTAGTAATCAGTTTCCATCAGTTAAATTCAC